>NW_006922507.1:383773-398994 GCF_000298275.1 Orycteropus afer afer | reverse complement strand
GTCTGGGATTAGGCAAACTTTACTCTTGAAAGAGACATCTTTGTTTTTCATCACTTTAAAGAGGTTTTTTTGCAGCAGATTTGTCTAGTGCAATAATACATTGTCTAATTTCTTGACTGCTGCTTCCATTAGTGTCGATTGTGGAAACAAGTGATATGAAATCTTTGACAATTTCAATCTTTTCTTCATTTATTGTGATGCTGGTTGTTAGTCCAGTTGTGAGATTTTTGTTCTCTTTATGTTGAGGTGCAATCCATACTGCAGACTGTAGTCTTTAATCTTCATTACTAAGTGCTTCAAGTCCTCTTTACTTTCAGCAAGCAAGGTTGTGTCATCTGCATAGTGCAAGTTGTTAATGAGTCTTCCTCCAATCCTGATGCTGCCTTCTTCTTCATATAGTCCAGCTTCTTGGATTATTTGTTCAGCATACAGAATGAATAAGTATGGTGAAAGTATACAACCCCAGGTATCTTCTGATAAGAAAGTTCTTTGTAAAAGGAAACTCAGGTTATTCTTAGATGGAAAATAGATCACCTGATAAGTGGAGAACATGTAAAAGAAAATACTACTTTGAAATCTTTATAATCATGCTGACCAAGTTGATTTACATGTATAAAAGATCTTTACTATACTTGGACTTCAGAGCACTTAGTAATCGCACTATGTGCTGCCCAACTGCAGTTAATCATTCTTAAATAAAACTGTTTTTCTTTTAACAGAGTGGGAGATTTTGTTCTTTGACAAGATAAAATTTTGATAACTTTATTATATACACAAAGAGTAAGGCAAAATTTTATTTCTCAGTTCCATACTCAAGCAGTCCTTCTGTGGGTTTTATTTAGCCACTAGTTCCTTTTGTAAAGGAGAGAGAAATCAATTTTAATGATTCAATTTGATAATGGAGCTGTAGTTTCCTGTATTCTAGGATGACTGTCCTTTTCTTAGGGTTACCTTCTCCAGACCAAGCAAGCAGTGTTTTCTTTGTCCATGTCACACAGTGTTTTAAAGTGGGTTAATGTTTCTTCTTTGTAAAATTTGGAAAATATTTGTCTTCTGGAATTCCATCATGCTCCCTAGTGAAGTGTTCAGTACCTGCTCATGGAGGATAACCTTTTGACTTAAGGAATGCTTTGTTTTTCCAGAGAATCTGAACCCATAAAACAATCAGAAAATGTTATTTAAATGAAATTCCACAGCACTATAATCTCCTCCATTTTCTGGGAACACATATGTTCAGTTTCCATGGTTACTTGTTACTAGTCTTACTTTCTCTGTAGTTCTGTGCTGAGCTGGAGGAGAGATCAACAAGCCTAGAGTGTCATTATAATGAGGCAGAAACTGAGAATAATGCTCCAGTTGATTGTCATGCAGCAGTTTAGAACACACACAATTTCAAGGTTAAAATTATATATAAAAAATACTGTAGAGACTTGTCCTTCTCCTTCCAGTGCTGTTTCCTTTTTCAGTTATGTCATAGGAACAAGAATGAGAAGAATAAAAGACTCAGAAGTATAACTATAACGGTACACACACACACGAGAAGATATATATACACATAATATATATACACACACACAGTATGTATGAGCTGTAAAGAATATAAAAACCCACTGCCATCGTGTCAGGAGCTCTGGTAGCATAGTGGCTAAAGCACTTGACTGCTAACCAGAAGGCTGGCGGTTCAAACCCACCAGCCACTCCTCGGAAGGAAGGTTGGGCAATCCTACTTCCGTAGTGATACTGCCTCGGAAACCCAAGGAGGGGTCGCTATGAGTCGGGGCCGACTCGACGGCACATAACAACAACAACAACAAGCCATCGTGTCAATTCCAAGTCATTGCAACACTACAGGACAGAGTAGAACTGCCCATAGGGTTTCCAAGGCTATAAATCTTTCTTTATGAAAGCCGAGTGCCATATCTTTCTTTCATGCAGTGGCCAGTGAGTTCTAACTGATTACCTTTCAGTTAGCAATCATGCACTTTAACCATTGCATCAACAGAGCTCCTTGTGAAAAGAATATGTTCATTCATAATGTGGAATTTTTCCAAAGTGTGGTGATTTAAGTGTAGTACTAAAATTTGTATGTGTGTACATAGTCATGTTTATGTATATTTTGGTATATATACATAATAAATACATATATTACTAGGAAATTCCAAATTTTCTAGAGTTTATGATGTATATTGACACAAGGTTTTAAAAAACTAATAAAAAGACCCAAAAGAGCACAGTGGTATTCCCAGGAATCTATACTCAAGGGTATGTCTGATCCATTTTATTCTACTGCATTGTCATGGAAATTCTTTAATTTTTCTTTTGAGGCAATAATATATAGATTTGGAATGGTGTTTCAAAAACAAAGTTAAACTTTGAAAATTATGTTTTAGTTGTATCTTTGATTCCTGTGAAACATTAAGATGTTTGATATACCCTTAGTTTAAGATAACATCACAGTAGCAGCCACGCTGCTGTTATTTTCACATTACTTTTCCCAAAAATTACAAGACTGTAACATAGAAGAAAGGATTGAAAGAACTGATGGTGAAACTTTTTGATAATAAACTACAGGTTACCTAAATGTGGTACTTTTCCAGCTGCTGATTTTATCACTTAACACCATTATCTTCTGACTGTTCTTGGAGATTCAGGGTCTATACGAAAATTAAGCAGCTATTATTCCTCTGCTTCAAAGACGTAACTCCTTGAAGTCGGCAGAATGTAATCCTTCCCTTCATATAACTTCTAGGCCTAAAATTTCCACAAGTAAATAATGGTGGATAAAGATAAAGCTGGAGATGCCTGTACTTTTATGTCTCATACTTTTTCATGAAAATCATTAATTTAGAAATTTAGGATGGTAAGCAAGAAGATAGATGACCATTCCGTATATGTATGTGGAAGAAACACTTAAGCAGATGTCCTAACCTCGGGTCCAAAATCAGAATTTATTAATCTCTAACTGTAATGCGATACTGTCCTTAGGTATGAACATAGGTAGTAAACCCCAGTTAGGTTAGCAGTACCTGTGATTTTCCACCTAACAGACTTTGTTGCCATGGAGTAGATCCTGACTCATAGTAATCCTATAGAACAGAGTACAACTGCCCCAAAGGATTTCCAAGGCTATAGCCCTTACAGAGAAGCCCTGGTAGTGCAGTGGTTAAAGCACTGGGCTGCTAATTGACAGTTCAAACCCTACCAGACTCTCCATGGAAGGAACATGTGGTAGTCTGCTTCTGTAAAGATTTACACGCTTGGAAACCCATTGTGGCAGTTCTACTCTGTCCTATAGTGTCAATGCCATTTTGGAATCTTTATGGAAGCAGACTGCCACATTTTTCCCCTGTGGAGTGGCTGATGTGGGGTGAATTTTCTTAGGAGCTGAGTACTTAACCACAGTACCAGCAAGGCTCCTCACTCAGGAGAAGTAAGTGATATTTTCATATCATATTGTAATGGCTTCAAGTGTTTCAAAATATAATTTATGCCTATTGCTATTTTGGAGTGTTAATACTTATTAAGCCTTTCCCTTGATTTTGTTATTTAATTCTGAATAAAGAAGTAAAGATAATATTATATCATGTATATTTTATTTTTTAACAGATGTTAATATATTTCAAAAACCCCTGGTATTCAATGGTTAAGCACTTGGCTGCTAATCCAAAGGTCAGCACCTTGAACCCACCAGCTGCTCTGGTGGAGGAAAGACCTGATGATCTATCTGCTCCCATAAGGATATAGCCTTGGAATCCCTATGGGGATGTTCTGCTCCATTCTATAGGGGCTCTGTGAGTCTGAGTCAACTTGATGATGCCAAACAACTGCAACAAAAATTGCAGTTCAATATAGTTTGTTTCCTTGTAATTTTATTTACATTTGAAAGGTCTCCTTATGCTTAACCATACCACCAAATCTTTCTGTAACACAGAAATGTAATAAATCCATGACATTAAGTGGATTATTTTCTAGAAATTGGGAAATAGACTGGGAGTGATGCATATCAAACTTGTTTTGAGCCCTGTCTTCAAGATGAAGATATTGGCACCAAGTAGTGCTATAGCAAGCTAATTCCAAATCGCTCGGTTACCACCAACTCTGAATAACTCCTACAAATCTTGATGACAAGAAGAGTGAAAACACTGCAGATCAAAGCAATGGGAATATCACAATGAATTTAAAAAACAATACCTCTGAAAATGAGCTATTCATTACAGAAGCCAGAAAAATGACTTTAGAAAACTGTTTGGCATCCTCAATATGGAAAATAATCCTGATTGAACAGAGTAAGATGAAAAAGGAGAGAGAAGATATAAAGAAGTGGAATAAGGAAATTATATATTCACTTACTATCTGAATTAAATTTTTATTAGAGAAATTAAGAATTTCCAAATAGGAGAATCGAATGACATGTATTGATAGACTTTAGATACTTTCCTATGCAGCAGAGGAAAAGAAAAATACAAAGCAGTGGCAGAAGATGGGGTTACAGGTGCTTCAGCTGAGGAAACAAACAAGAACAATTGAATTGAATTATTGTTAAAGACATAACTGAGGAACAGTTCTTTGGGTTTATAAAAAAGAAAAATGAAACACCCTCCAGATGAACTTTATCACTATTTCCAGGGAAAACTCTTTTTTGGAAGAACCCTCTTTTATGAAAAAAAAAAAAAAAAAAAAAAAAAATTAGGTAATAAAGCAACAGAAAATCTACAACACAGATCAACAAAAGAAAAATGTATTACTTATAGCAGATATATTCTAGCTTCAAAATTCACTTAATTAATAGTAGAAGGAAGAGGATCATGTTTATGAAAATTTGATATAACTCTATATCTAAGTGGGAGCTTGGGTAGTGTAGTGTCTAAGGCATTTGGCTGCTAACCAGAAGGCTAGCGGTTCAAACCCATCAGCCACTCCTCCAAAGGAAAGTTGGGCAATCTACTTCCATAGAGATATTGCCATGTAAATCCAAGGAGGGGTCGCTATGAGTTGGATCCAACTAGATGGCAGTGAGTTTGGCTTTTGGTCTATATCTAAATAAACTTCCTTATAAACAGTACAACTATTTAACTATGCAAAAATTTAACTTGCAGGTCACTTGTAAAGTTTTGAAAAGTTTTCAGTAGCTAGTTCAACAATTGATAAAATAATTCCAAGTTAATGCTTATAATTATAGAAGTCAGGTATAATAAAATGTGACAACAACAAAGGTTAAACTTAAATGATTGATCAAGAGAATATGTGGAATATAAAATAACTCACAATACTCTGGATGTATTAACAAATGTTATAATGTGAGACTGGGCAAGGGGAAGTTACTTATAATAACAGAGCCGCTTAATTTTACTCCTCATAATACTGAATGCTCTAAATTATCTCCAGAAAATTTGTTAATAAGATAAAGCTAAATTTATTAAAACTTTCTGCATTAAGGGACAATACCACTTTGGCAGAGTTTCAGAAAGTGAAACCTAAAGTGAAATAGGAATCTTGTCCTTTGAATGTGGGAATAAGTGGTCAAGTGATTAGCAGCACTGATTCCTTTTGTAATGTTAATTTCCCATTTGCCATGAAAAGTAACATATTCATAGGTTGTCTGGGTAAGGATGTGGACAGCTTTAGAAAACCTACCACAATCAGTACATTATTTTTCCAAGTACTGCCTCTATAAACATAAAAAAAAACCCCATAATTCTGACGAGGAAAAATATATAGAAATTAGAAATAATAACATATGCATAAATATGTTAAAAATGATGAACTGTTATATGAGTAATATTGTCAGTTGTGGAAAGCAGAAGACACTCACTTGTTTAGGTAGCAAGGAGTAATAAGGGATCTAGATTGGTCACAGAACCTTTGGGAGTGATGCAACAGTACAACTGAATACAGAATTGGCCCTCTTGCAGCTACCTACTGCTGGTATAGAAGATGCTTCTGGCTTCAGGCCATGCTATTCAGCTTCCTTTTGCTCTAATAAAATGGGATTTCCACGTCTAGCCTGGGTTATTATGTGATTAGCCTGTGAATACCGAATCTCATGGATACCTTGTTGGCAGGGCTATCTGCATCATGTGGTTGTTTGCCATCTCTTCTGACTAATATTGACCCTAGAGGTCAGAATAGAACTGCTATATAGAGTTTCCTAGGCTGTAATCTTTATGGGAGCTGACTTCCAAGTCTTTTCTCTGGCTGAACCACTGATGGGTTTGAACCACTGACTTTTCAGTTAGCATCTGAGTGCTTACTCATTGCTCCTCTCAGGCTTCCATGTCCCCAGTAACATGAAAGTCAGGAAATGTAGTGGTTGTATTTATTTATTTGCTTGTTTTCTGGAAGATGAGATTCATTTTTGTCTGGAACCATCAAGCTGTGGAAAAGATATTAAAAATATTTTAGACAGTCACAGAAGAGAAAAACAAAACAAAACCAGTTGCCGTCGAATGGATTCCAACTCATGGTGACCCCATGTGTTGCAGAATGAAACTATGCTCCATAGGATTTTCCATGCTGTGATCTTCCAGAAATAGATCACCAGGCCTTTCTTCTGAGGTGACACTGCGTGGGTTGAATCGCCAGCTTTTCACTTAATAGTCAAGAGCTTAATTTTTTGTGCCATCTAGGGATTCCCCACAGAAGATAGAAAACATATACATCTAGAGACAGACTATGAAACTGAGCACATTCTGTAGAAATTCTGTTGATTAATTTCACATTTTTTTCTAAAAGTAGATGGATCATCAGGAGATTATAGAAATTGACTAACATCATTTTAGAAAAGCTGGATAAACTAAGGTAGATGAGAATGTTGTCTTCTCCCCAGAAAGACAGGTCTAGGTTATTTTATGACTACTTCTCTCAATCTTCAAGGCACTACTAATTTTCAGCTGATTTAAATGCTTCTTGTATAGAGAGCAAAAGAAAGCTAGCCCTTAATGCTGATAACAAAACGTGACAAAAATTGCATAGAAAGAAAATATTAATCTCAATTATGAATACAGTTGAAAAATAGCAGGGAAATTATCAGCAAATGCTTTCCAGCTGTATTTAAAGCTGGAAATGATGGCCATAATCCATCATGGCCAGTGAGGTTATTTCATGAATGCAAGAATGGATCAATACTAGGAAATCTATTAGACAAATCTTTCATATTAAAAGATCAGAATGGAAACATATTTAACTATCTAAATATAAAACTGGATTGAATTCCATGATCATTTACAATTAAAAAAATAGCAAATTAGAATTTATGCTTGGACCTAATACAAGTGTATACAACCTGTGTTCCAGACTAACAATTTCCATCATACTTCGTGTTTAATGTTAACTTGCTCAATTAGGTGTTCATTTAGAACAAATTAAAAGGTAAAGATATTCTAAAATAGGGGAAACATTTTTGGTATTTACAGTCAAATATTCATTGGACAATAGAATCATCAGAAAAAAATAAAGACCATAAAGCGTATGCCATAGTGACTATGTCTTTGAGGCCTGATGTCCATATGGGCCATTTGCTATCTTGGGCAATTATTAACTTTGGATAATTGTTTAGGTTCATTAAATATCATTCTCTGGAGGTATATAATGAAGTTGCTACTTAAGTTGCAAGAACTGAATGAGGTTGCACATCTCAAGCACTAAGTATGAATCTGGCACAGTGTGAGTACTGGAGAGATTCATTATTATTTTTATGACTGTTAAGATATATAGCATACCAGTTAAATATAAAATAGATGCAAAAATACCAATAGCTTCCCTCTACATCAATGACAGCCTAAATTAAAAAAAGAAAGAAACAAACTTAAATTCAATTTTGTTTTATTTATGAAAACATACAAGGCATCACTTTTGTCATCAGGAAAGCAGTCCCATGGAGTCTATATTAACACATGCAGGGAAACAAACTAAACGAAAATATAGAATGATAAGAACTATAATAGAAATGACACCCTGATTGGCAGGAATTAATTGTCTAAAACAGTGCTACTTTTTGCGCCCAAATTTTAATTGTCTGCAAATTTATGAAGAATTGAGTGACTATTTGATTTTGGATTATTGTTCTATGTAAATATGTACTGACTTTAACACTAACAGTTAATTTCTTTAACTGTTAAGAATTGAGGAATCACCGGCAATTTCTGGAACTTCAGTTTCATCACAATCCCCTGAGGCCTGGGGAATGAAAACATCTCAAGCATTAATTTCTTGTTGTGGCTGTATACAAGTAAACAGTATATAAGCACATCAAAAGGAAGTTCAATATAAATCTTCCTGCCATTTATTCTAGACCATTTTCCTTTAATTTTTCATGGACATATTCACTGAGGGTTTGAATTTGATTTTAGCCTTCCTGATTCAATAGCCTAAATGTGAACAAAAGTAACCTCTAACTCATCCATCCATTCAATCATTTATTAATATAAGAAATACTTATTTAATAGGTATTCTATATCAAGCATTGTTCTAGATGCTTGGAAAATATTAGTGGAAAAAAAGTGACTTTGTGGAACTTATATTTTTGTGATAATTTTCTTTAATTGCAGATATATGGTCCCTGGGGTTTATGTGGATTAGAAAATATTAATATGGTGTCTCTGACAAGCTCTCATTTAAAAATTAATATTACTTTTCCAAGAGAAGTCACACTTGTACATTTTTAATGTTTTCTCTGTATTTCTTATCACACAAAACTGTCCTTTTGCAATAGAAAAAAATGAAAACAAAAACTGATGGAATAGTGTATAACCTGTGTGAGATTCCATTTGCAGTTTCCACTTTATATCTGCATCTCCAAGACAATTTTTCAAGCACTAATTATAGTACTTATGATATCCTTTGTTCAAAACAAGTTTTTAATTTTCACTGCACTATAACAAAGGGAATATTCAATTCAATTCAAAAGATAATTTTGAACTGGTATGATTGTGTTAGGTCTTACTTAAGTTTGGCAGTTTACTTAAAAACTCTTCTCTTAAGGACCTTGCATGTCTGCTGGGTGATATTATTAAAAAACAATTAACATTAATTTAAATGAGGGAACATAGGGGAACAAAAATAACAAAGAAAAACACAACAAAATATATAGGGTTTTAAGAACATGGTCTGGCCTTGAAAATGAGTCAATGTGAATATGCCAATAAGGGGTGAAGGAAGGAAACTCTGGTGTGAACAGGCTGATCAATGTCATAGTGGTGCAAGAGTAAAAACGATTTGAAAATTGAAAAAAAATTGAGGACTTCAGTGTGATTGGGCATCAGAGTACATGGAAGGAGTGATAAGAGATGAGTTTAGAAGTGTATCATTGGGAGGAGCTTTCAACAAAAAGCTTTAAAAAATATGGAGATTAAACTTTATCCTAGAAGAAATAGAATATAGTTTAAAAAATTTTTTGAGAGCATATATAACAAGAGCTAATTTTTGTTTTAGTCAAATACTAAATGACATCATGGAGTTAATTTGAGAAAATGTGAGATTTAATGTTAGTAGCATATTACCGTGATTCATTTGAGATGTGATTTGGGTCTGAACTAGCACACTAGAAGAAAGAATAGAAAAGAGAAATCATGTATCTGCTTTTTGAAATAGGGTTTACAGATTAAATATGGACAGTAGAAAGAATTGGAAATGATTTCATTATGATCTTGAGAGATTGTAAGGGTGTGGATGCTCTTAATCAAGAAGGAGAACATAAATAAAAGGGGAATTTTGGATATGAAGAAAACTTCTCTTTATTTATTATTAATGTTAGTTATGTTTAATTTTTGTTGTGGGAAGAGTTTAATGTGACAAGGCCAAACTGGAAATTTTATCCTTCAGATAAAATTTTTATAGAAAACTTTTATTACTCAAAAAACTATTTTATTTTTAAGTTTTATTTGATAATAAAACTTTTATTAGGTTTTTAACTTTTATTTGAATAACACAACTTTATTATTCAAAAAACATAGAAACTAATTATTCAAAATAATATGTTATACAAACATAATATTTTAAATATTAGTGACATTAACTAGATATTTTTCTATAAGGATATTTATAATTACAAAACATTTCATAGATTGATAAGGAATTTAATGTGAAAATATTTTACACATTATTTGCTGGGTTGGGTTTCGGAGTTGAAATTTGGTAATTGTTAAAAAAGAATTTTAGGAAGAGTGGAAAGATGGAGGAGTGAAATTTATATTCAATACTATCAAACGAAAATCTATTACTTGTGCTCCTTTCACTGCAATTGTGAAGAATAAAAACAATTTTTTTAGGAAAACTAGTTCTGAAAGAAACAAATTTTAGATCAATGTGGTTCAAATGCTAATTCATGTAAATTTAATTAACTTTAATGTTAAAATGCATATTCTGATTTTGGAATTCTGGAGTGGGGCCCAATATTGGGCATTGTGCATTTCCTAAGGAGGTCTCAAGAGATGCTGCTGGTCCATGGAACATACTTTGAGTAGCAAAGTAGTAAATTTAGGAAGTAGAAATTTAGGAAGAGAGGAGATTAATGTTGTCAAATACCCCAGAGAATATTTTAGCAACCCATACAAAAAAGAAAGCTGTAGGAAATTTCTTATGATAATCATGGTCTTTTCTTATGTTAAATGATTAAACTCCATTTTCATACCCAGTTCTCTTTGATTCAGTTTCAGAACACTGGCCTGGTAGCTAGAAATGACTGATAGCATTGCAGAACATGAAGTCACAGGTCTTTTTCAATCCTAGTTACCTGAAAATTGAATCTTGAATTGTGACGAATTCTTAATCTTGGCTCAGCACAACATGGCCTTAGGTGCCACATGTCCCTGAAAGCAGTACGTCCTGTTCTAGTGTTGTGAGATTTCCAACATCCCTTTCATTTTTCCCTCCTTGCTTTGAAGTTTCTTTGATCTTTCAGCTGCCTGAAGAGAAGGGGCAAACTGTCTAGCCTATCAGGAAAATATCTCTCAACCACCCCCACAAACGAAAAACAAAAACTAAAATACCAGAGTCAAAAATGTTCCCTGTTTTCTATTTTTTCTTTCCCCCACTGAATATTTGAAAGTAAGTTCAGTCACAGACAAAATTGTGAAGTAAATAACTTCAAAACCTTCTGAGTGCTGTCAGATCTTGCGTTTATCCATCCCTAGGGATCCATAATGTTTTGTTTCCCCCTACTTGTTAACAAAGGTTGGACAATCTATTTCCATAGAGATGCTGCCTGCGAAACCCAAGGAGGGGTCTCTATAAATTGGCTCTGACCTGATGCCAGTGGGGTGGGGTTGTTAACAAAGCATTTAGTTAATTTAGTATTCACAAAGAGATATAAATAATTAACAGTTGAAATATTACTTCTTCCTTGAAGAATTCACAGTGTAGTTAGCATAGACTAACTTTTAGCTGCTGAATTGTGTAATACAATCAATAACGGTAAGTATTCGTTTGGATAATCCAGATCCTTCTCGATGGTCCTTAAATCATATCCATTTCTTTTCAAATAGTAGAGACTATTGACCAAGGCAGTGGCCCAAAGGAACTCATGGACATATATAATTTGTTCAAGGGTGACGAAATCATGATATAACTAATAATCAGAGAATGGAAATTGTTTATATTAATGCAAGACAAGGAAATTGGGGATCCACAATATTCAATATTATTATAATTCAGCTCACTGTGGGAAACACAAGAATCAAAAATTTTCACATATACAGACAAGTCAATTGTGTGGCCTTGTTGCATGAATTTTTAATTTAAAAAAATTAAATCATTTGCACTGTGACAAGTATCATCTAGTTTCTGAATGACAATGAATGACATATGCATATCAACATAACATTTCTGAATTCTCTACCGATCCTTACTTATATAGTAATTCTTATGAAGTTATACAGTACTGTATTGCACAGCAGTTCTTATATTCTGAAGATCTGAGAGCATAATCTTTTAGAATTTAAGAACTGATTTAGCTGAAACTGATTGTGGGCACTATTTTCATACTTGAGTGGTATTTCTATCTTGATTTTCTGCCTAGCTCTTGTTCTAATCATGGTTTTGTGTTGCTGAGAACCTGAATACCAAATCCACTAAAACTATTAAACTTGGCTTAGTAAAGTTTAGATTTATAAAAAATGTCACATGCACATTTTACGGGAATAGAACAAATTTCTCCAAAACATCTTTCCTATTACAATTTATTTGTTATTATTATTATTTTAAAATTGAATTGTATAGCAATTGAAGATACTGGAGATCTTTTCCCCTAACATTTATGCACATTAAAACATCTTGACTATTTGCACTGAATGTTTTCTGATTATTCTATTTCATGTTTTTCATATTTAAAATGCATGAGTCATTTGTGTTTCAAAAGAATATTTGCTCTCTTTTGTTTCTTAGTACTTCAAGGAAACAATTATCTTAACATACAAGTAGACATTTTTAGATTTTATTGTTTTCCCTAGTTTTGGTTTATTCTTTTGTATTTTGCAGATCAGGAGCATTTAGCTATTTATCACTATATATAAACATCATATAATTAGAATATATATATATATTTTGTGTATATATGTGTGTGTGTGTGTGTGTATACATATATGTAAAGAAAAGCAAAGCTCAGCTAGAAGTGTATCACTCTAAATAAGGGATTAAGAACATTAGAATTTTATATTGTGTGAAATTAATGAGTGATTCAACCCTAAATCTTTTCTGTAAAGGAGGTACTTGGGATTTTAGGACAGGTAATATTTTGACATTAATGTCAGGTTAGAATATAGCTGTAATTATCCTGTTAATTTATACATTAAAAAAAATACAATGATTCATTTCTTGAAGAAGTTTTTATTCTACAAGTGAAATTTGTGGGCATATGGTTATATAGAAATGGGTACACTCATTTTAACTAGCTTTCCAGATTTTGCATGCAAACATTTATTTTTTTTTCTATCAGTCACAATATTACACATAGTCATCTATTAACCCTCAATGGTTATTATTTCAAAAGAGTAGTCTCTTTTTCTGTTTTCTCTACCTCTTGGTAATTCTAATTGACTTTTTCTGAATATTCCTTTTTTTTGACATCTAAGAGAAAGAATTCACACAAATAGATATATATTTATGCATATCCAACATTTCATATTTACAATAGTGAAAAATCTACCAGCCAAATATTTTGTCCATTAATGACATACATCTGGCAGTAATGAATGCAGAGTTGAGAGAAACACTAGTGATGGTTAAGGTTATGTGTCAACATGGCTGAGCTATGATTTTCAGTAGTTTGGCAGTTATGTAATGATTTAATTTTGCAGTAATATAATGATGTAATTTGGTAGTTATGTAACCTTGCAATGTACGATATTCAGCTTAAGTCAAGAGTCAGTCAGGAATCATCAGATTAAGATGATTTCATTCATTTCAGATCATCTCTTGTGCATTGATTGAGTTGGTAGGCTAAAGTAAACTCTCAGTCTTGGTTAGACCTAGGATACCATATATTTTACATAATGCTGACTTTTGCGTAACAACTGGATCTGTGACATCTGATCATGTCTTTAAGAGAGAAGTGGGTGTATATTGTAGTATTTGTTAAGATAAAAAGAGAAATGTAGACTAGAGCAAATGAGAGATTTAATAGTTTTGGGGATAAGTGATGTTAAGTGATATTTTCCTGAGACAAGGAAAAGAAGTAGGACCTATCTGGCTGGAGTGAGAATGTAGAGGAATTAGCAGATAGAAAAAGGAAAAGCATGTGCAAAATCCCTGAGGCAAGGACATATTTGGTGAATTAACTGATAGAAAGCTTGCCAGTGTGTTTTCAGAGTGTAGTGAGAAAAGTGTGAGAGGAACATGAGATGAAAATGAAAAAGTGGATATTGGAGGCTGTTACAAAGATTTTAGTCGTTAGTCAAAGATTAATGAGAAGCTTGGACAGCCCTTATGCAAAGAAAATACATGATCTTATGTATGATTTATAAAGACCACTGTGAGTTGGTGCAGGCAAGAATAGAAACAGGCAGATGAAATAGAAATCTGGTAGAGGATCTTTACTAGGCAAGAGAATATAATGGTTTAAGCAGGTCTATGATAAGGAGGAAAGGGGTTATGTGAACAAATGGAAGCTATATTTTGGGGTAAAAACCACCAGGATTTAGTGATGGACTTGGTGTGGAAGGTGAAAATAAGAGCAAACTTATGGATGACTGCTAGTATCTGACTTCGTGCTTTTTAGTGGAATGAGATACACTGAGTGAAGGAATTAATACTTCAGTGGGATCAGAAAATTAAATGTTTTGATGTTACTAAATTCAAGTTGCCCATGTGATTTTGTGATGCCAGGTGAAGGTACGAAGTGAACAATTTGAGTCTAGATGAAGGAGAGACACCTGGCTGAAGTTATAAATTGGGAATGATTGGCATAAAGATAGTATTTAACACTCATATAATAGATTGGATGAAATTATCTTAATAAAAAGAGTGTGATAAAAAGTTTAACAGGGCCTGGAATCTAATGCTAAGAAATCCAGTATATAGAAATCATTGATAAAAGGAGGAGATGATAAAAAAGACAAAGGTACGGGCAAAGCAGTAAGAGGGAAGCTATAAATTATGCTAACATGGAAACCAAGAAAGAAAAAGAATGGTTAATTCTTTTGAATGCTGGTTGGTGGTCTTACAAAATTAAGACTGAAATATGGCCATATATTGGTGTCATCAAAATGCTTGAAGGCCTCAGCAAGATCATTTTATTAGAGGATGGCAACAAGCCTTAGATAAGCCTGTATTGATGAATGAATATTCAGGAAAGGAAATTCACTTTTGTAGATAAATTGGGTAGAAAACCTAAAAAAAAATCCCTATCAAGAACAACTGGAATATGAAGGTACTTCATTATTTTCTGAAAATATGGGTATTTTTTTTTTTTACTCCCTCACTAATTTCACTTAACAATGTGTATATAATCCTAGGAAGGATCCAGAGTACTTTTTGATTATTCCACGTTCACTTTGGATCCTACCTGTTGTTAGGTGCCGTCGAGTCGTCTCCGACTCATAGTGATCCTATGCACAGCAGAACAAAACACCTCCTGGACACATGCCAGCTCCGCAATCCCTGCTATACTTGAGCCCATCGCTGCAGGTACTGTGTCAATCCATCTCGTTGAGGGCCTTTCCCTCTTTCATCGACCCTCAACCTTACCAAGCGTGACATCCTTCTCCAGGGAACTGTCCCCTCTGACAACA
>NW_006922507.1:382744-383463 GCF_000298275.1 Orycteropus afer afer | reverse complement strand
TCAGCACTTGAAAGAGGTCCTTTCCAGCCGACTTGCCCAGTGCCCAGTGGTATACATTATCTGATGTCCTGACTGCTGCTTCCATTGGCATGGATCGTAGAACCAAGCAATGTGAAGTCTTTGACAACTTCAATATTTTCTCCATTTATCATGATGCTCCTTATAGGTCCAGTTGTAAGGATTTTTTTCTTTATATTGAATACCGCAGGCTGTATTCTTCAACCTTCATCAGTAAGTGCTTCAAGTCATCCTTCATTTCAGCAAGCAAAGTTGTGTCATCAGTGTATCATAGGTTGTTGATGATTCTTCATTTTAATCTTGATGCCAAGTTCTTCTTTATATAGTCCAGTTTCTTGGATTATTTGCTCAGCATACAGATTGAATAAGTTTGGTGAAATATACAACCCAGACACACTCCCTTCTTGATTTTAAACCATGCAGTGTCCCCTTGTTCTGTTCAAACGACAGCCTCTTGGTCTATGTACAAGTTCCTCATGAGTACAGTTAAGTGCTCTGGAATTCCCATTTTTCTCAGTTATCCACAATTTGTTGTGATCAACACAATGAAATGCTTTGGCATCATCAATAAAACACAAGTAAACATCTTTCTGGTATTCTTTGCTTTGAGCCAAGATCCATCTGACATCAGCAATGATATCCCTTATTCCACATCCTCTTCTGAACCCAGCTTGTAACTCTGGAAGTTCTCTGTCAATATA
>NW_006922507.1:381786-382503 GCF_000298275.1 Orycteropus afer afer | reverse complement strand
CCAGCCTTTTGGTTAGTAGTCAAGTGCCTTAGGCACTATACTACCAGAGCTCCCGATATTAATGATAGTGTTCAGTAATTTCCACATTCTGTGGGATCACCTTTCTTTGGAATGGGTACAAATATGGATCTCTTTTAGTCAGTTGGCCAGGTAGCTGTCTTCCCAATTTCTTGGCATAACTGAGTGAATGCCTCCAGTGAGGCATCCATTTGTTGAAACATCTCAGTGGGTATTCCATCAATTCCTGGAGCCTTGTTTTTGGTCAATTCTTTCAGTGCAGCTTCAACTTCTTCCTTCAATAGCATTGGTTCTTGACCATATGCCACCTCCTGAAATGGATGAAGATTGACCAGTTCTTTTTGGTACAGTGACTCTGTGTATTCCTTCAGTCTTCTTTTGATGTTTCCTGCATCATTCAGTATTTTTCCCGTAGAATCTTTCAATGTTGCAACTCAAGGCTTAAATGTTTTCGTCAGTTCTTTCAGCTTGAGAAATGCCAAACATGTTCTTCCCTTTTAGTTTTCTAACTCCAGGTCTTTGAACATTTAATTATATTAATTGGCTTTGTCTACTCAAGCTGCTCTTTGAAATCTGTTTAGATCTTTTATCTTGTCATTTCATCCATTTGCTTTAGCTACTCTCCATTCAAGGGCAAGTTTCAGAGTCTCTTCTGATATACATTTTGATCTTTTCTTCTTGTCTTTTTAATGACCTTTT
>NW_006922507.1:380540-381103 GCF_000298275.1 Orycteropus afer afer | reverse complement strand
TTTGTGATAATGAATTCCATGCCATTCCTCTTCAAATTGTCATTCCCGGCATAGTAGATCATATGGTTGTCTGATTCAAAATGGCCAAACCGGTCGATTTCAGCTCACTAATGCCTAGGATATCAACCTTTATGCATTCCATTTCATTTTGACAACTTCAAATTTTCCTAGATTCATCCTTCCTACATTCTGTGTTCAGATTATTAATGGATGTTTGCAGCTATTTCTCCTCAATTTGAGTTGTGTCACATCAGCAAATGGATGTCTCAAAAGCTTTACTTCATCCATATCAGTAAGGTTGTCCTGCTCTGATGATGCAATTCTTCCCCAGTCATATTTTGAGAGCCTTCTTACCTAAGGAGCTCATCCTCCTGCACTGTATTGGACAATGTTTCAGGACTATTCATAAAGTTGTGCAGTAATGTATCAGACAGTGTTTCTCTTCTACTCATAAGGTTTTCCTTGGCCAGTTCTTTGAGAAGTGGATGGCTTCTTCCTTCTTCCTAGTCTGTCTCAGTCTGTAAGCTTAGTTGAAACCTGTGCACCACATGAAACCCTGCTGG
>NW_006922507.1:319877-359127 GCF_000298275.1 Orycteropus afer afer | reverse complement strand
AAATCAAAAGTAGATGATTATATTCATGATACAAAGAATAGGCAAAGATTTCTTAAATGGAACACAAAAAGCATTAACTGCAGAGGAAAAGAATGATAAAATGGACTATATCAAAATAGAATTTCTGTTCACTAAACCATAAATTAAGAGAAGATATTAGCAATATAAACTGATATAAAGAACCCCTACAAATAATAAGTCACTGACAATCACTTCACAAGAGAGGATAGCACATTGCCAATAAACATACGAAACTCATCAGATAGAATGGCTGAAATGTTAACTAATACTTTATAGTTTGGCAAGAGTGTAAAGTGGAACTTGCCATTCATTGTTGCCAGGAGTCTAAATTGATACAACCAGTTTGGAAAAATATCTGACAGAATTTATTAAAGTTAAACATCAACTTGCCTTCAAAAAAAAAAAAAAAAAAATCCACTGCCATTGAGTTTATTCTGACCCATAGTTACCCTATTGGCTTTCCAATGCTGTCAATCTTTATGGAAATAGATTGCCTCATCTTGCTCTCACAGAGCAGCTGGTGAGTTTGAACTGCTGACCTTTTGGTTAGCAGCCAAATGCTTTACCCACTATAACAACAGCAATTCTACCCATAGGTATTTTTCCCAGATAATGAATATGGTATACACCAAAATAGAGGTATCAGAATGTACACAAAAATTGTACAAATGTCAATCAATCAAAAGAAGACACATATAAGTATACAGTCTCAAGAGGATACTATATAACAATAAAAATCATTCACAATAACACTATGAAATCTCACAAACACAACATTAAATAAAACAAGCTAGACACAAAAGTGTATATTACAAGATTATTCAATTTATATAATTGTGTTGTTGTTGTTCTTGTGTGCCATTGAGTCAGACCCAACTCATAGTGACCCCTTCTTGGGTTTCTGAGGCAGTATCACTACGGAAGTAGATTGCCCAACCTTCCTTCCGAGGAGTGGCTGGTGGGTTTGTACTGCCAGCCTTCTGGTTAGCAGTCAAGTGCCTTAGGCACTATGCTACCAGAGCTCTCTTATATAAAGTTAAAAAGATACAATTAACCTATGTAAGAGGGTATATTTTGGAGAAGAGGATCTTGTTAAGAAGGAATATGAGGTAGAATTCTGGGATATTTACAGTATTCTATGTCTTCATATGGTTGCTGGTTATATGCACAGTTTTACTTCATGAAATTTCATCCAGCTTATGATTTGTGAACTTTTTTGCATGTAAGTATATTTAAGAGAAATGTTTGCTTTAAAAAATACTATGAAAGTAACTTTAATTCTTGAAAATTGTTTGAAATTTTAAGTTAGAGATAATAGGGAATGAAAAAAATATTAAGGAAAGAAAAAATGAGGAGAAGGAAAAAATAAATCAAGAGTTACAATATTTATTTCCATGAGTGTTTTTTCATGTGACTATTATTTTCATTGAAAAATAGTAAGCATTGTGAGAAATAGAAAATAAATAATACTTAGTCTCCACTGAGATAAAAATTCAGTTGATATGGTGTGTAAATGTAAGACTAAATGAAATGAAAGAAAACTAAGCAAAAGTTCAAACAGCACATGATTGGTCAAAGAGGAAGAAGAGTCTGTCTATAACCAGGAATCAAAAATCCTAGAGGAAACGACATTTGCCGTAGCTCATGAATGATTCACAGAATAGTGGCATGTGGTGTTCTGTGGGAAGGATGAATAATATGCACTCAGAGGAAAGAGTGTGTGTTAACCAATATGGAAGTAGAAAAGTGTAGGACAA
This sequence comes from Orycteropus afer afer, assembly GCF_000298275.1. Classification (NCBI taxonomy): domain Eukaryota; kingdom Metazoa; phylum Chordata; class Mammalia; order Tubulidentata; family Orycteropodidae; genus Orycteropus; species Orycteropus afer. Next base: position 357,349 of record NW_006922507.1, on the reverse strand, counting down.
ATTTGGGAAAACAGCAAATCAGCAAAGAGTAGAAGTAAATATTGAAAATGAAGGTTGGGTTAGAATTCTATTCTAAATAATTTGGAGTTTTTTGCTGACAACTCTGACTTCCTATGAATAGATTTAAGTGGGAAATTGACACTTGACCTATGTTTTGAGAATGTAATTATAAGAAAGTGAAAAGAGAATTAAATTTCGGGAAATAATATGACTTCAGGGAAAATTTGAGAGAAATCAATCCTCTTACTTAATAAACAATGAAAGAGGATCATATCAGTTGATAGCACAGTAGATTACAGAATTCAGTCTCCTAATGTTTAGCCAAAGGATCATTTTTCTAAAATTAGAAATAAGGAGAACATGTAACAAACTATTGGATAGTCTACATGAGAGGAGATGATGGCAAGAACTGGGGCAGTGGGGATAAGAATAAGTTGACATATCAGAGGGCTTTGAAGAGGTGTGACTGGAGGATTGGATGACTAATTAAATGTGGAGAATGAAGAAAAATATTTTTGGATTCCAGCTTGAATGACTGGAAGGAGGAGGAAGTTTTTAACTAAGCCAGAGAAGAGAAGGAGCTGGTTTGAGAAGGAAAAAGGGTAGATGTTAATTTTAGTTTTGAGTACAAATCACCAGCTTTAGTCAGGAGTCAGCAATAAGTTCAGAGGTTCTGTTCAAGATGGCTTTTTATGGCTGAGATGATATCATGTCAAAATGACTGCCTGGTTCGGCCATTTCAGTGATTTATTGAATCCAATTGCTGAAGATTGGATTGATTGTTTGTGCAACCAGATAAATGAATGCCCTTTTTCATTTTTACTTGGTTGGTTTAGCATTGTGTAAGCATATCAAGAATTCCCTATGATCGTGAATCTTATGTTTGCTTTTTGTGCATTATTTTGAGATTCATCTAAGTCACCTGAACCATGAGGGGGCAAAATGTGCTTAGTTAGCTACATTTTCTCCCGACATACCTCGCTTCATTGTGATACTTGCTTTCTTGCGATGGTTTGGAACCAAACTGTCAGTATCTACGAAGTCTGCCTGTACTGACAAGTGCTCTGAAGGTAAATCACAAGGTACTATGTGAATGTGAAAGAGGGAGAGAAAGAAATTATTCTTACCCATTTTCACTGTTTTAGAAATAATACAAAAATTATCACATTAAGAATCTAAACTAAATGCTGATCCAGATCAATGGAGTTTATGATTAAAATTTGTCTTAATATATAAGAATTTGCTAATAGCTTAATGTATGGGTCAAGGTAAACTGGGAAAATTAGTATAAGGTATCTTTGCTATGGATGAGCTTTTCATCTCAAGATACTTTATTTAAATTTTTAAGTGAAATGAAAATCTTGGTCAATTTTAATTATTTCTAAATGATATTTGAAAAATCTTGCCTCCTAATTTTTACTAGAATCATCTGGGTTCTTTAATTATTCTTTTATTATCATACAATTACATTGTAATAGGAGCTTTCATGGTGTAGTGCCTAAGGCATTTGACTGTTAACTAGAAGGCTGGTGGTTCAAAACCACCAGCTGCTCCTCAGAAGGAAGATTGGGCAATCTACTTCCGTAGTGATACTGCCTTGGAATCCCAAGGAGGAGTCACTATGAGTCAGGTCTGACTCCATGGCAGTGAGAGTTTTTTTTGAGATATTATCTTTGTTTAGTTTAGTAGGAGATTTAAAAATCATCAGCACATAATTTCCATAACTTTAAAACATATTATTTTGTATTACCGGCTGAACCAGAGAGAGGAGCCCTGGTGGCCCAATGGTTAAAGCACTTGGCTTCTGACCAAAAGGTAGGTGGTTCTAACCCACCAATGGCTCATTGGGAAATGATATGTCAATTTACCCTATGCTATATCTACCCTATGGGACAGTTCTATTCTGTCCTATAGGTTCATTATGAGTCAGAATCGACATAATGGCTACTGGAGACCCCATTTGTGTCAGAGTGGAACTCTGCTCCATGGAGTTTTATATGGCTGATTTTTTGGAAGTAGATTGCCAGGCTTATTTTCTGAGATATCTCTGAGTGGATTTGAATGCCAATTTTGAATTAGCAGCCGACAACACGAAGGTCTCCATATTATATGCTGTTATTGTTAGGTGGTGTCAAGTAGACTTTTGAGTCACAGTGACCCCATGTGACCTAGTGAAATTACTTCATAGGGTTTTCTTAGCTTCATGGAATTAGATCACCAGGACTTCCTCTTGCAGAGCCACTGGGTAGATTTGAAACACCAACCTTTCAGTTAGCACCCAAGTGCTTCACTCTCAGGCCACCAGGGTTCCTTTATAGTCTTATTACTATCATTTATTTTCATTTTAAGGACCCCATCATTTTCTTCTATATTGTCTGCTTCACTGTTGTTATTACTATTATTGTGTACATATGGTTTTCTATTATTAAGCTCTAAAGCAATCTGTTGGTAAAATAAAGGATCAGTGAAAAAGACCAAGATCCTCCATAATTTTAACTAATAAAAATATTCCAGTTTATTTAATTTTTTAAAGATATATTTTAAAGATATATTTTAATGTTATATCACAGGCAATAGGAATATATATATATAGGAAGCTCTAGTGGTTCAGTGCCTAAGGCATTTGACTGCTAACCAGAAGGTTGGTGGTTCAAACCCACCAGTCACTCCTCAGAAGGAATGTTGGGCAATCTACTTCCATAGTGATACTGCCTCAGAAACCCAAGGAGGGGTCACTATGAGTCAGATCCAACTCGATCTCGATGGCAGTGAGTTTGGTTTGGTTTTTTAGGAATATATATATAATATATATATATATATATATATAATATATATATAAAGAGCCTCTGTAAAGAGGGTCTAGAAATGCAAAGAATCATGTGGTGCAGTTTCTGTAAACTTAAATTCTGAAACCATATTTCTAGGCTTATGTTCAATCCCAATATATCTGATAATATAGTGAGCTCTGACAAGTAAGTCACTCTCTTGGAGAAAATAAATTTTTCCCAGTGTGCAAAATTAAATTTTGTAGAGCAGCATGGACTACTTAGTAAAGTTTCCCTTTCCTTTAATGCACTTTTAATGTTTTGAAAGACTTTGACTCATTTCACATGTGGGATCAGTTTACCACTGGCTAAATAAAAATCAGTTGTCAGGAACTTGCACTGTTATTCCTTAAGGCTTCTGAAATTCTTTACATTTTCCAACATTTTTCTTTATTAAAAAAATGTCTGAAAAGCACTATCCAATAAAATTTTATTTATTTAAATTATATTAAGAGACATTTCTTTCCTTGCATCATTTAAGAGTGTGCATGTGTGTGTGTGTGTGTGTGTGTGTGTGTGTATAGATAATCTATTAGAGACCTCAAGGTAATCTCTATTTCATGAGCATTTTTGGCCTTGGCTTATACCTGTGATATATTACAAAGTTACAGTGTTCATAAATTTATTCATTGAATGTCAAATAAGTGCTATGTCCTGTTCTGAGATTTGAAACAAATACTGAATAATGGCTTCTACATATTCAGGAGTAACATATAAAGAGTGAAGAAGTATAAAATGTAATAAATTTTATAAGGTATATGCCAAAATAATATACAATTTTGATTTATTGCATATGAATTTATAGTAAAAAAGGGGATACTGAAGAGATTTTATTTTTATTGCATTTGTTTAAATGCCTCAGGCAATACTGTCTTGGATTTAATCTATTAAGAGCAAAGTATGAATAGGATACAATTTAATTGTAAATCTCTGCCATAAAAATGGAAGCAAGTATATTACTCATTTATCTTTCTATATTTTGTCATTTTTAAAATACACCACTTTTAAAATACTATAATGCCACTTTTAAAAGAGTACCACTTTTAAAATACTGTCAACTTACAATATTGTAGAAATATTACATAATTACCCTTTCCAAAATGCCAACTATATATCTTCATAACTATAATCAAAAGGTGCCAAGGCTATTTTTGAAAATATAGGTATTCATCTCAAAAGGAGGTTTATAACAACAAAAGGACATGAGTCATTAATTTGATCACGTTTGATATTGAAATTTTTAACTGTTTTCTGCTTGATTATATGAAACCAAAAAATAAATAAATAACAGCAAACCCAGTGCCATCGAGTTGATTCCTATTCATAGTGACCATATAGAGTAGAACTGCCCCATAAGGTTTCCGAGGCTGTAAATCTTTATGGAAGCAGACTGCCTCATCCTTCTCTTCCAGCGCAGCTGATGGATTTGAACCCTGACCTTTTGATTAACAGCCTAATGCTTTAACCAGTGTGCCACCAGAGCTCGTGTCTTGATTATATAGCCTGAGCTATAAGTTTTATCATCACTAAGGAGCCATATGGAAGGAATAAACAATGTATGTGGGTATATGTGGGAAGAAACTTTCTTTTTTGCTAAATATGATTAATCAGGAAGTTCAGTTAGGCTCAGGAGGTTACTTGAAAATTGAGTAATAGTTGATATAGACTGAAGAACTAGGCTTAGGGTCAAAAGATCAAATTTTAATCATGACTCTGCCCAAAATAGCTTTATTTGCATATTTAGTTATTTATTTTGACATTTGAGAAGATATTTCCACTTTCTTGCTCTCAGCTTGCTTCTGTTCATATGGCAATGATGATGCTACCTGCCGGCCGCTCTGAGACTGAATATCAATAATATATGTGGGATTGCATTTTATGCTGTAAAATATACCAAAATAGTACAAGCTTCTATTTATTTATTATCATAATAAGGAATAAAAACAGGCAGTTGTCACTGTTTAAGACCAAAGACTCAAGATATATATCATCTGTCTATGAACTATTAATACTCATTGCTCTTTACATGTTTTCATGGAAGTTGAGATGATATGAAGTTAATATTGTAAAGAACATAGGTGTGGCACTCAGAGTTGTAGGTTTGAGGATACAGAGGACAATAGAGTTTGGAATAAAGTAAGTGCAAAACAATACGGGCAGATGGCACATAATCAAAAGCCTGATTGATGCAGTATTTTTTTTTTTTTATTATTATTATTCTTTTCCAGTGAAAGAACCTTCTGTGGAAAGGATATTTGTTAAATTTTTGTGTTAGACACGTTTTAAGCCTTCTTATACAACAATGTAGTCAGAACTTTTTAAGTATACATTCTTGATTGGGTGGTTGGTTGGTTGAATGATAATGCATTCTTAGACAAAGTAATCAGATTATATTGTTAGCAGTTTTCAAGGCAGGGGGCAGGGTTAAATTTGAAAGGACTAGTTCTGTGTAAATGGTCAATCTGTTTCCATGGCTACAGGCTGTCTAAGTAAACTATAAATTTGTAGGTGTAGGATTGTGCCCTCTTATCGTAAAGAATCTGAAGAAGATTGTTTCTATAAATATAGTTTCCTTCTCTGGACTAAATACAGGGTCTGATGATAAATTTAGGAAAGAGAGGGCTTTTAATCTCTATAAATAACAGCTCATAAGGATCCCTTTCCCTGTATCTTGCACCATGTTTTTAATATTAAACATGATCTTATTGTGGTTTTCACTATTCTAATTATAAGAAAGGATGCTTTATCACATCTTTTCTGAGGGCATCCATTTTTATGATTTTCTTGGCTGCAGGTGCTGAAGTAGTTCTCAGTAATTCAGAAAGAAGGCTGTCTTTTATTTAGTGAAATGTATTACCATATTTTCAGCACTATTACAGCAACTAATTTTAGCAGATACAAAAGGGATTTTAAAATATGATACAGAAGAGATTTCAAATATGAAATAAGGTTTAAGAACTTGCATGAAACATAAATGAACATATTTGGATCTTGTTTAAAGGAAAGGAAGGATTTTCTTTCTTAAACAAGAAAGCATGAGTTGGATTTAAAAAATATTTGTAAATTTCTTTTCTCTCGTTAAAATAATTTCTAGCATGTAAGTCTCTTTAATGAAAAATAGCAGCTTGTTTCTTTTCTCTTAACTTTGAAACCATTGAACTCTTTTTTTTCCCTCCCCTATTTGATTTGATTCAATTCAGAGTTATGGTGCAATTTCTATTTCTTCTTCTTCTATCTCCTCTAGTCCCCTGCTGAAATGAATTGATTGCAGAGCTCTCATTGATTTCAAAGGGAATTCCATACCCAAACACTTCCATGGCTGTGTGTTTGTGCACATAGCTAAATCATAAAGCAGCCGAGAATTACTTACAACATGTGCAAGATGATGATTAGAATAATAATTTCATCATTATCATTAGTATTGCTATTTAATATTTATACAGCACCTTTACTCAGAGAAGTTCAAGAAACTTTATGCATTTTAAATTATCCATTGGGTTCTAATCTTAACTACATCCCTATGCACTAGGCAAGACACAAAATTAATAATACATTTGAGTGACATATATTGCTAGAGAAATCCAGTTAGCTCTCTTCTGTTATTGGAAAATGACATTATATATTAGCCTAGAAAGAGAGATTGCTATCTTATTATTTTAGTATTTGGAGTTTATTTGTTATTTATTTTGGAATAAGTTCAGATGACAGCTTATCCAAAGGCAAAGAAGAAATAAACTGACATATAAGTGAAAAACACCCCCCCAAAAAAACCTACTGCCGTTAAGTTGATTCCAACTCAGAGCGACCCTATAGGACAGAGCAGATCTGCTCCATGAGGTTTCCAAGTCTGTAAACCTTCATGGAAGCAGACTTCTTCATCTTCCTCTCAAGGAGTGCTTGGTGGCTTCAAACTGCTGAACTTTTGATTAGCATTCAAATGCTTTAATCACTGTACCACCAGAGCTCCTTGACATATCAGTACAAAGAAAAAAAAAAATTTTTTTTTTTTTTTTTGCTTTAGTGATTAACATTCCAAACTAACCTTTTGTCGGGGAAAAAAAAAAAAAAAAGATTTTTCTTATTTCATAGAGTAACAAGACTAGTTTCACACTGAATGCCTAAACTTAAACTAACACACTGTGGTCAAGTCAATTCCAGCTTATAGCAACCCTCATTGGGTTTCTGTGATAGTTGGAGCTGTGTGTCAACTTGGTTGGACCACAATTCTGTGTGGTTTAAGCTGTTGTGATGTGGTTATTCCCATGATGGGATCATATGATTATGTTTTGAACAGCCAACCTGTTGAAAGGGAGTTTCCCTAGGGGTGTGGCCTGCTTCCAGTATATGTATGGACATCCTGGGAAAAGAGACATTCCTCTGTGGATTGGGATTGTGTTATGCTGCCTACAGCTGTCTGTGAGCGAACAATCCACTATTCGGCCTGGAGATCTTGGATTTGTCATTTGTTGGAGTCAACAGCCAGTGTACTGCCTGCCAGCCTTGAGCTTCTCAGCCCCTGCAGCTGCGTGAGTCAGGAAAAGCCTCCAGCTTGACGTTTGATCCAAGAACTTTGGACTTGCCAGCTTCTATAAGTGTGTGAGCCATTTTCCTGAGATAAATTTCTCTCTCTCTCTCTCTATATATATAAGCTTTACTGGTTTTGTTTCTCTAGAGAACCCAGTCTAACACAGTTTCCAAGGCTCTAAATCTTTCCAGAAGCAGACTGCCTCATATTTTCACAGAGGAGTGGCTGATGGCCTCAAACCAATGACCTTTTGTTAGCAACCAAATGTCTTAACCACTACACCATCAGAACTCTTTTGCCTAACCTTCCCACCCAAAAAAAAACCATACTCACTGTCATCAAGTCATTTCCAACTCAGTGACCCCCATTGGGTTTTTGAGGCTGTAAATCTTTACTGAAGTAGATCACTTTGTTTTCCCTCCGTGGAGTGGCTGGTGGGTTTGAACTGCTGACTTACTGGTTAGCAGCCAAGTGCCTTATCCACTATACCACCAGAGTTCCATCTAAATAAATTTCCTTCATCCTTTAAGGTAAATAAACCTGAAATGTGTTCTGTTCTATCTTTGGGTCTATTTTATGCATGGAAGTGAATTTCAAAATTTTGAAACAGATTATTCAATTCTTCTCTCCTAATCTAAAATTACATATATGAAAATGAAAGCATATATCTTGTGAACCTAATGGGGTTATCCAAAATATTAATATTCTCAGGCTATCGTTAATTTGTTATGTTTTACTGAAAAACTGTCATAGTCACTTTCTAAATACACGTTTAACTCTATGGATTTGGATTTGGATGATTTGGATGCAAATTACATATATTTTGTCTTAAATAATACATTACTGATTTTCCCTAAGATTCTTTTTTTTCTCTATTCTCTTTTCCATTGAGTGGTAATGTAATAGCTCAAAAACTAATCCAAATATTGCTAATTTGTACCTAGGAAGATATTTGAAATAAAGCACACAGATAAATGAATAGAGTAAGAGCTTTTACTACAGAAGTGACACATGTTTTATAGTTTCATTGTTGTTGTTGTTATTAGGTGCCTTTGAGTTGTCTCTGATTCATAGCAACCTTATGCACAGCAGAATGAAACAATGCCTGGTCCGGTGCCAGCTCCGCGATCCCTTCTATACTTGAGCCCATCGCCATAGCCGCCATATCAATCCATTTCATTGAGGGCCTTCCCCTCTTTAGTTGACCCTCCACCTTACCAAGCCTGGCATCCTTCTCCAGGGAATGGTCCCTTCTGACAACATGACCAAAGTAGATGAGACGAAGTCTGGCCATTCTCACTTCCAAGGAACATTCTGGCTGCACTTCTTCCAGGACAGATTTGTTAGTTCTTTTAGCAGTCCATCATAATATTAGCATTTTTCTCCAGCACCACATCTCAAAAGCATCAATTCTTCTGTGGTCTTCCTTATTCATTGTCCAGCTCTTACATGCATATGAGGGAATTGAAAATATCATGGCTTGTGTCAGGTGCACCTAGTCCTCAAGGAGACATCTTTGCTTCTCAGCATTTGAAAGAAGTCCTTTGCAGACAACTTGCCCAGTGCTATACGTCCTGACTACTGCCTCCATTGGCGTAGATTGTAGAACAAAGAATGCAAAGTCTTTGCAACTTTGATCTTTTCTCCATTTATCGTGATGCTGCTTATAGGTCCAGTTGTGAGAATTTTTGTTTTCCCTGTATTGAGATGTAATCCATACTGCAGACTGTTTTCTTCAATATTCCTCAGTAAGTGCTCCAAATCATCCTCACTTTCAGTAAGCAAAGTTGTGCCGTCAGCGTATAACAGGTTGTTAATGAGCCTTCCTCCAGTCCTGATGCCACATTCTTCATATAGTCCAGCTTCTTGGATTATTTGCTCAGCATATAGATTGAATAAGTATAGTGAAAGGATATAACCCTGACTCACTCCCTTCTGGATTTTAAACCATGCAGTGTCCCTTTGTTCTGTTTAAACAACAGCCTCCTGGTCTATGTACAGGTTCCTTATGAGTACAATTAAGTGTTCTGGAATTCCTATCCTTCTCAATGTTATCAACAATTTGTTATGATCCACACAGTCAAATGCATAGTCAATAAAACACAAGTAAACATCTTTCTGGTATTCTTTACTTTGAGCCAAGATCCATCATCTGACATCTGAGATGATATCCCTTGTGCCACGTCCTCTTCTGAATCCAGTCTGCACCTCTGGAAGTTCTCTGTCAATATGCTGTTGCAACCATTTTTGAATTATCTTCAGTAAGATCTTACTTGCATGCAATATAAATGATATTGTTCAATAATTTCCACATTCTGTGGGATCACCTTTCTTTGGAATGGGCACAAATATGGATCTCTTCCAGTCAGTTGGCCAGGTAGCTGTTTTCCAAATCTCTTGGCATAACCAAGTGAGTGCTTCCAGAGGGGCATCCATTTGTTGAAACATCTCAATGGGTATTCCATCAATCCCTAGGGCCTTGTTCTTTGCCAATTCCTTCAGTACAGCTTCAACTTCTTCCTTCAATACTATTAGTTCTTGATCATATGCCACCTCTGGAAATGGATGAACATCGACCACTTCTTTTTGGTACAGTGACTCTGTGGATTCCTTCCATGTTCTTTGATGCTTCCTGCATCATGCAATATTTTGCCCAGAGAATCTTTCAGTATTGAAACTCGAGGCTTGAATTTTTTCCTCAGTTCTTTCAGCTTGAGAAATGCTGAGCATGTTTTGCCCTTTTGGTTTTCTATCTCCAGGTCTTTGCACATTTCATTATAGTAATTGGCTTTGTTGCTCGAGCTGCTTTTTTAAATCTGTTCAGCTCTTTTATCTTGTCGCTTCTTTGATATGCTTTAGCTATTCTCCATTCAAGGGCAAGTTTCAGAGTCTCTTCTGACATTCTTTTTGGTCTTTTCTTCTTTTGTTGTCTTTTTAATGACCTCTTACTTTCTTCATGGATGATGTTCTTGATGTCATTTCACAATTCCTCTGGTTTTTGGTCACTGGTGTTCAATGCATCAAATCTATTCTTTAGATGGTCTCTAAATTCAGGAGGAATATATTTAAGATCATATTTTGGCTCTCATGGACTTGTTTTAATTGTTTTCAACTTCAAGTTGAACTTGCATATGAGCAGTTGATGGTCTGTTCCACAATCAGCTCCTGGCCTTGCTTTGGCTGAAGATATTGAGCTTTTCCATCACCTCTTGCCACAGATGTAGTCAGTCTGATTCCTATGTAGTCCATCTGGAGAAGTCCATGTGTATAGACACTGTTTGTGTTGTTGAAAAAAAATGTATTTGTAATGAATAAGTCATTGGTCTTGCAAAATTCTATCATGTGATCTCCAGCATTATTTTAGGTCACCAAGGCCAAATTTTCCAACTACTGGTGATTCTTCTTTGTTTCCAACTTTTGCATTCCAGTCACCAGTGAGAATGAACACATCTTGATTGCACGTTTGGTCAATTTCAGACTGCAGAAGTTGATAAAAATCTTCAATTTCCTCATCTTTGGCTTTGTTGGTTGGTGCATAAATTTGAATAATAGTCATATTAACTGGTACATAGTTTTATTAGAGAAAAGTGATCATTTTAAATCAGATTTAAGCTCATGAAAATTCATGAACACATACACTCCACACATACGTGCATATGTATGAATGTGTATGTAAATGTATGTGTTTGTGCATGTGTGTTAGAGGAAATTAATTTATAATTAGAGTATAGTCATCCCTCGTTATCTGCAGAGGATTGATACCAGGACCTGCCTCACCCCCATATCAAAATCCACAGATGCTTAATCCCTTACACAAAATAGTGTAGTATCTCTAGGTTACTTGTAACTACTAATACAATATATATCTATGTAAATAACACTTTACACTCCTCTTAGCCTTTGAGGGATTTCTTTGATCACTTAGTTGTGTTTATTTTTTTCCCTAAATACTTTTGATCCAAGGTTAGTTACGGATGGTTGAATCAGCGGATGGAGAACAAGGGAGATGGAGAGCTGACTGTTTAATCAAGTAAAGAATAGCATTTTGCAAGAGATCAGGGAACCTAGGAACAGGAGGGAGTGATACAGCTAGGGATCAATTAAGTAGCATTGTTGGTTACTGAATAACACTGTTGGTTGTAACTATTATCTCTTAAATTATCATAAAATTTAATATATATATATATACTCCAGAACTATTTTGCAAGTATGAAAGTTGAGAAAGAAAAAAGTCAAGTAGTTTGAACAAAGTTATACAGTTGATGAGTGGTGGAAGAAATCTAATTTTCAAACACCTGTGCCTGAAAACCTATGGCCTCCCTTGCCAAGCAGATCAGTAATGAAATAGATTTTGACACAAAGGAACATATCTCAAGGACTTCTCAAAGACTCAAATATGTGAATGCTAACACGCTATTTAATTTGTATGTGGAATTTCTATTTTATAGTTTAGAATCATTATCTTTGGATTTATCAGATGTTTTCCAATTCTATAGCCACTTCCCCCAGTGGGTTTCATTTCTAAACTCGTTTACATTTTATGTAAACAAACAAGGCTTTATATTCTGCAAGTGAGTTTTCTACATGAATAAATAAATGAATGCAATTTAGAATACTATGACCACTATCACAGCTTTATTATGTAGTGGTTTTTGGCAATCAGTTTATCTCATTCATTAGCCTGCCATGTGTATTATTCAAATCATATGAACAACACCACAGCAAATAACTGTATGTCATGTTGTTGTTGTTGTTATGTGCCATCAAGTCGGACCTGACTCATAGTGACCCCTCCTTGGGTTTCTGAGGCAGTATCATTACGAAAGTAGATTGCCCCACCTTCCTTCCGAACTGTATGTCATAGACATTCAAAACCTCTGAGTTACAAACTATGAACATGAAGTATGTTGCTGCCAGCTTCTACTAGAGTTATTCAGGTTTGTTTTTGTTTATTTGCTTAGGTTTTTAAACCATGCTGTTAATCACATGTTTTGAGGAATTTCCCTATAATAAAAATTCCTCCCACATGAATTCCCCATCACTGGGAGCCTACATAGCTATGTGGAGAAATGCTGTAGAAGTCATTTGGTCAGTGTGAACTAAGAATTCCAACTCTCAATTTAATAGACAAAAAATACACACACACACATGCACAAACACACACATATATATATACATACTCATTCATACATATGCACATATATGTGGAGTGTATGTGTTCATGAGTTTTTATGAGCTTAAATGTGATTTAAAATAAAAAACCAAACTCACTGCTGTTGAGTCAGTTCTGACTCACAGGGACCCCTCCTTGGGTTTCTGAAGTGGTATCTCTACAGAAGTAGATTGCCCAATCTTCCTTCCCAGGAGTGGCTGGTGGGTTTGAAGTGCCAGCCTTCTGGTTAGCAGTCAAATGCCTTAGGCATTACGCCACCAGAGAGCCTATAAATCTGATTTATGGTTGTTAAATTTTATTTGAAACATGTAAAATAGATATATAACTAGCATCTGCCATAATTATTGACTTTGTGTAAATGCTTTGATCATTTTTTTAAAGACATTCTCACTGCCCTGGTTATATGCTTCATTAGCTGACATAGTCATATCCACAATTACATTTGGGAATCATCGGACTAGATGGATGTTAGTGATTGCACAAACAAAAATAGTCTGTATGAGATGCTTCAGCATTACTGATGCAGAAAGCTTTGATTCTCATACACTCTTGTACTAATTCTCACTGATCTTTCTTCTAGAACATCTAACGATTTGAATGGGGATTCTTCTAAGTTATTTCATGTTCTATCATTTCCCTTAGGATTGTTTTATAGAAATCCTGTTGAGTACTCTTCTTCTTCTTTTTCTTTTTCTTTTTTTTTACCAGTTTGTGTAGCGCACTCCAACTCATAGCAATCCCATGTGTGCTACAGTAGATCTGTATATTTTTAATGGCTGATTTTTAGAAGGGAGCTCTGGTGGTATAGTGCCTAAGGCATATGACTGCTACCCAAAAGGCTGATAGTTCAAACCCACCAGCCACTCCTTAGAAGGAAGATTGGGCAATCTTCTTCTGTAGTGATACCACCTTGGAAACCCGAAGAGGGGTCACTATGCTTTGGAACTGACTTGATGGCAGTGAGTTGATTTTTAAGAAGTAAATTGCCAGGCCTTTCTTCAGCTGAATATTCTTCTCTACACATGCCTCTATTCAACAGGATACACACCTTTATATACAGGTATTCACTGCTTAATGTCCAATAGGGCAACACACAACCACATATATGTCTGTGGTCCCATGTCCCATAGGTTTTTTTTTTTTTTTAAAGGATAAGCAGCTCTCCTCTGTTGATTATTTTTCCCTCCTTGTTATAAAGATCCCAAACCCAGACATTTAAAATGCTGGACCACCGGTGGGCTGTAGGCTCATGAGGCAGAGGATGTGGCTTTGGGTGCAGGCTCCTAGGCTTTGTCCAGTGGACAGGCAGACAGTAGCACTGGGGATTTCCGGGACTGGGCTGCTCCTGCTGCTCAGGCAGGCAGAACAGAGGGTGGGCAGGACATGCTTCACTCCATCCTCACTTGCTTTCTGTTGCTCCATTCCTGCTGCCACCATCTCAGCCACTCCCACTGCCTCCCTCTATCCTTCAGCCTCTGCCAGGAGCCCTAGCTGCTGCAGCAGTCGCAGCAACAGCAGCAAGGACAATCGGAAGTTGGCTATGAGGTTTTAATATGGTATTCACACAGAACCCAACTCACATAACATCCCATTTCACAGAATGGTATTGTGGACATTAAATGACACAAACTTGTAGTTCATTATAAATCTTTTTTAACTCCCTTGACTTCCAGAAGTCTCTAGTCTACACTGATGCACAATATATAGTGTATTTTCCCCTTTAAATAATGTATGTATGTATTTATTTATTTTGCATTTTAAATGTGTTTTACTATAGCTCATTCAAATACGTTTTGGAGTTAAGTAGATTTAGTCACAAATAATAAAATGCTTTTGATTTTAGCTTCAGATTTTATCTTAATCACCCTATTGGAAGCAAATGCTTTTTTGTAGATTGTGATTTAAGGTTTTGTTCATTTTTTAAAACAGTCTTTCAGATATTGGCTTCAAAGTGTATTTTAGGCAGTTAGGGTCTAATCTCATAGTCAACTGGAGCAATTCAGGTTTTTTTTTTTGCATAGTTTTCCTGGTCAAAAACCAAACCAAATTCACGGCCATCAAGTCCATTCCAACATATCGTGACCCCCTTTGTGTTGTGGGTTTGAACCACCAACTTTCTGGTTAGCAGTCAAATGCCTTAGGCACTAAGCCACGAGAATGCCTTAGTTTTCCCTCTAGGGCAAGCCTAAAACATGACATCTCTCAGGACAGGCAGTAGGAACAAATGTGTATGATATTGCTGTGTAAAGTTGAATGAAAAATTCACTATGAAGAACTTGATATTTTCTTGTGGTGGTGGGTGGAGTTAGGTGAAGATTTGAGATGATTACATTGGGAGGTTATAGCACTGCAATTATCTGTTCATATTTAGTCAGTCCTTTGCTTTATTTTATTTTTTCCCCAGGTTTCCTATATCCCTCTTTTATCTATCAATGGTTTCTTCTCTACATATATATGCTAACCAGAAGCTGGCAGTTCAAACCCACCAGCCACTCCTCAGAAGGAAGATGGGGCAATCTACTTCCATAGTGATACTGCCTCGAAAAACCCAAGGAGGGGTCACTATGAGTCGGGTCTGACTCGACAGCACATAACCATATATAACAATAACAACAACAACTTATATATACATATATAAAACATAATATTTATATATGTGTTGTTTATATAAAATAAATTTATGATACATTTTTTAAAACATACCTTTATTTATAATTATGTATTCTATAGATGATTTTCTTTTTTTATTAAATACCTTATATTTAATACCTATTAAAATATTATATTTATTTTGCTACATGAACATATGCATAATTCATTGCTTTTAGTAATGCAAAATACTAAATATCCACATTTTAAAAAATATAATATCCACATTTTAGTTCTTATTTCCACCAGTTATGGGCATTTATGTATTTCAAGCTTGTTGGTACTATAACAATATGAATATAAACAATTTTGGACTTGCTCACTTATGAATCTACCCATTGATTTAACAAATATTTATTATTGCCTTCATGTGGCAAATACTGTTTTAGATTTTGAGTATATAGTTGTAAATATAACAGGTAGATTTCCTGCTTTCATTGAGCTTATATTCTAGAGGTGAAAGAAAGTAATCAAATTAACAAATAAATATGTAACATGCAAGTTGTTGATGAAGGTTAAGAAGAAAAACAAAAATATAAGGAGCCTGAGGGATGCCATGTTAGACAGGATTATCAAGGAAAATAGATCCTAATATAAAATTTGAGTAGAGCCCTAGAAGGAGGGTGGAAACAAGATGTAGATGTCTAGGGGAAGAGTCCACTACTTCTCAGTCAGTTTGTCATACTGTGGTGGCTTGTGTGTTGCTCCGAGGCGGGAAGCTATGCCACCAGTTTTCAAATACCAGCAGAGTCGCCCATAGTGGATAGGTTTCAGCAGAGCTTCCAGACAGACAAACTGGGAAGAAGGATGGGAGGCTATTCACTTCTGAAAAAATTTGTCACTAGAAACCTTATGAATAGCGGCAATGAAACATTGTCTGATATAGTGCCGAAAGATGAGCCACTCAGGTTGGAAGTCCCTTAAAATACGACAGGGGAAAAGCTGTCTCCTCAAAGTAAAGTTAACTTTAATAACATGGATGGAGTAAAGCTTTTGGGACATTCATTTCCTGATAAGCCATGATTCAAAATGGGAAGAAACAGCTGTAAGCATTCATTAACAATTGGAACGTGGAATTATGGAGTATGAATCTTGGAAATTTGGAAGCTGTCAAAAATTAAATGAAAAGCATAAAGATCAATATCCTAGACATTGTTGTTGTTGTTGTTGTTATGTGCCGTCGAGTCGGACTCGACTCGTAGCGACCCCTCCTTGGGTTTCCGAGGCAGTATCACTACGGAAGTAGATTGCCTCATCTTCCTTCCGAGGAGTTGCTGGTGGATTTGAACCACCAGCCTTCTGGTTAGCAGTCAAGTGCCTTTAGCCACTATGCTACCAGAGCTCCCAAACATTAGTGAGTTGAAATGGACTGGCAATGGCTATTTTGAATTAATCATATGGTCTACTATGCTGGTATAGAATAAGTGAAGAGGAATGGTGTCACATTCATCATCAAAAAGAACATTTCAAAATCTATCCTGGAGTATGGTGTCAGTGATAGAATAAAATCCATATGCCTACAAAGTAGACTAGTTGATACTGCTGTTACCAAATTATGCATCAACCACCAAAGCCAAGGATGAAGACTGGGTGGATCATAACAAATTATGGATAACATTACAAATAATGGGAATTCCAGAACACTTAATTATGCTCATGACCAATCATGTACTTAATTATGTACATAGACCAAGAGGCTATTGTTTGAACAGAACAAGAAGGTATTGCATGGTTTAAAATCAGGAAGAATGTGCATCAACACTGTATCCTTTCACCATATTTATTCAATCTCTGTGCTGAGCAAATAATCTGAGAAGCTGGACTATATGAAGAACAACATGGCATCAGGATTGGAGGAAGAATCATTAAAACCTGTGATATGCACATGACACAACTTTCCTGCTGAAAATGAAGATGACTTGAAGCACTTACTGATGAAGATCAAATACTACATTCTACAGTATAGATTATATCTCAACAAAAAGAAAGCAAAAATCCTCACAACTGGACCAACAAGCATCATCATGGTAAATAGAGAAAAGACCAAAGTTGTTAGGAATTTTATGTTACTTGGATCAATAATCAACACCCATGGAAGCAGCAGTCAAGAAATCAGACATCTTACTGCACTGGGCAATCTGTTGCATAAGACCTCTTTAAAGCATTAAAGAGCAAAGATATTACTTTGAAGACTAAGGTATGCCAAACCCAAGCCAAGGTATTTTCAATCATCTCATACATATGAGAAAGCTCGACAAGGAAGAAGGAAGATAAAAGAAGAATTGATGCTTTTGAATTGTGGTATTGATGAAGAGTATTGAAAATACCATGGATTGTCAGAAGAAGGAACAAATCCGTTCTGGAAAAAGTTCAGTTGAAATGCTCCTTAAAGCAAGAATGGACAGACTTCACTCACTTACTTTGGTCATGTTGTCAAAAGGTACCAGTCCCTGGAGATGGATATTATGCTTGGTAAAGTAGAAAAACAAAAACAAAAACAAAAACAAAAAAAAAAAAAAACAACAACTCACTGCCATGGAGTTGGATCCGACTCATAGCAACCCCTTCTTGGGTTTCTGAGGCTGTATTACTATGGAAGTAGATTGCCCTATCTTCCTTCCAAGGAGTGGCTAGTGGATTTGCACTGCCAGCATTCTGGTTAGCAGTCAAATGCAGTAGGCATTATGCCACCAGCCAAAAAGGGGAAGACCCACATTGGGATGGATTGACACAGTGACTGCAACAATGGGCTCAAGCTTAGCAAGGACTGTGAGGATGGCGCAGGACCAGGCAGTGTTTCTTTCTGTTGTACACAGGGTCGCTAGGAGTCGGGGCCAACTGAACAGCACCTAACAACATCAACAAAAGAAGAGCACTGCAGGCAAAGAAAACAGTAAGATCAAAGGCCATGTGCTAAGAATTTTCAAGATAAAAAGAAAATCATTTTGTCTGGAAGGGAGTAAGCAAGGAGAAAAGTGTTAAGAAATAAGGTCAGAAAGATATTAGAAGAAGTGGGAGGATTCAGATCACAGACTCTATAGGCTGTGGACAACTTTTTGTATTTATTCTAGGAAGCGAAGACTTAGGAGGATTTAAGAAGATAATTGACATCTGGATATTTTTAAAGTGTATTTCTACCATTTATATTTAGAGGAAACTATGGAGGGGAGGGCTAGGCAAAGGTAGAAGTAGGGGAATAGTTAGAATATTGTTGCAATAGCCCAGGTGATACTTGCTGGTGACACGAACAAAGTGATTGCAGTAGAATTGGTAAGAAATGGGTGG
The DNA here is from genome assembly GCF_000298275.1 of Orycteropus afer afer. Taxonomy (NCBI): domain Eukaryota; kingdom Metazoa; phylum Chordata; class Mammalia; order Tubulidentata; family Orycteropodidae; genus Orycteropus; species Orycteropus afer. Next base: position 338,892 of record NW_006922507.1, on the reverse strand, counting down.
ATATTGGATATATTTTGAATATCACTCACTGCCGCCAAATTGGATCCAACTCATAGTGACCCCTCCTTGGGTTTCCGAGGTGGTATCACCATGGAAGTAGCTCACCCAATCTTCCTTCTGAGGAGTGGCTGGTGGGTTTGAACTGCCAGCTTTCTGGTTAGCAGTCAAATGCTTTAGGCACTACGCCATAGTAATGACATAATTTTTTTTTATGTCATTACATAATGGATTATGCTTTTACTGACTGATGAGATTTTCTGATGGGTTAGAAAGAGTAGAAGACTACTCACATGTTTTTTTTCCCCTGACTCATAGGTTGAATGGTGTTAACCAGAACTGATATGGAAGAGAAGAGGAGAAGCAGTGTTATTTGAAGATTTAAGGGGGAAAAATCAAGAGTTCAAGTTTAGGCCTTTTAAGGTTAAGATATATAAAACAAGCCAGGACACTTCTTTCTGACTGTCTTTTTAATTATTATTATCTAGTTCTGAAATTATAAAAGAAATTATAAAAGAAATTCTATGGAACTGTGGGTGGGTCTACTAGGGAACTCTGGTGGTGCAGTGGTTAAAGCATTTAGCTACTAACCAAAAGGTTGAAAGTTCAAACACCCTTCTGTGGGAGAAAGATGAGGGAGTGCTTCTGTAAAGATTTATAGCCTTGGAAATGCTATGGGGTAGTTCTACTCTTGTTTTATATGGTTGCTATGAGTCAGAACTAACTGAATAGCAGGGGGTTTGGTTTAGATTTTGCTGGGTCTACTTGCAGATACTGTTCATACTCACCACCTTGCTGGCCATTAGACCACTGTTATAGACACTGAGATGTACCACACAGATCCCACTTCAATAAAGGACTTGCAGCCCAGCTACGGTAATAAATTAGCCAATGACCTCCAACTGTCATTCCTTCATGGGCTGCCTCAACCCAGAGAGCTGCCCCAAAGCTGTTATGCCTTTTCCAGGGAAGTCCACATCTAGTAACTGAGTTAAAACAAAGTAAAAACAAAACTCACTGCCATCAAATCATTGACCATTGACCCATTGGATTTCCAGGGCAATACATCTTTATGGAAGTAGACTGTGGAGTGGCTGGTGGGTTTGAATGGCCAACCTTCAGGTTAGCAGTCAGATGCCTTAGGCACTGCACCACCAAAGCCCCTTAGTGACTGAGTGAAGCAAGAACATAAATACTCGCTTTTCAGTAGCAACATACCTCTGACTAAATGCACCCAAGCTTTCTCCTGGGCAGGCCACAGCTTTGTTAGGCTGTATCACAGTTTGACTTCTCCTTGTGCCAAAGCCTGCTGTAGCTCCAATCCTTCCACAGGTATCTATCTTTAATAAACATATTCTATCCCAAACACTGTCTTAGCATCTGCCTCAGAAGAACCCAATCTGTGATGACAACTCAATCTGTAATTGCACTCTGTGCTTAACTAATGTGACTATTTCTTTCATTCACATAATGTCAATACAGAGAGCTATAAGCAGCTCAGAGCAATGTGGCGGAGAGAAAATATCATAATTAAAAGCTCTCTGTAGGTCTTTCTCTACATCTCTGGACTGCCATTTCCAACTTCAGCAAAGGGACATAAATGCTTTTCTTAAAAATTATGTATTAATTTCAAAGATCCAACAGTTTCCTTCTTGATTTTGTCACTTCCCTATTGTTGAATTTAAGAGAAAGAGCCAAAAGTCTGCATTAGTTCACCATCTTGCAAGAATCTATTAGTGGAATATTAAAAATGGTAGCGCTTATCCATTCATCCGTTGATAGTCATTTGGGTTTTATGAATAGTGCTGCAATGAACAGCAGTGTACAATTATCGGCTTGAGTCTCTGCTTTCTTTTACTTAATGGTGATTGTTGCAAAACATTGTGAATATAATTATTTCTGCTAAATTGTATACTTAAAAATGGCTAAAATCACAAATTTTATAGCATATATATGTATTTATATGTGTATATACATTGTCTTTGGTAGGTGTCGTCGAGTGGGCTCTGACTCATAACGATCCTCTGTTGAACAGAACGAAACACTGCACGGGCCTGTGCCAGTCTCACAGTCCTTGCTGTATCTGAGCCCATCGTTGTGGCCGCTGTGTCAGTCCATCTCATTGAGGACCTTATGCTTTTAAGCTGATCCTCCACTTTACCAACCATGATATCCTTCTCCAGAGAATGGTCCCTTCTGACGACATGACCAAAATAGGTGAGACAATGTCTGGCCATTCTTTCTTCCAAGAAGCATTCTGGCTGCACTTCTTCCAGGGACAGATTTGTTAGTTCTTCGGGCAGTCCATGGTACTTTCAGTATTCTTCACCAAACCACAACTCAAAAGCATCAACTCTTCTTTGGTCTTCCTTATTCATTATCCAGCTTTCACATGCATATGAAGCAATTGAAAATACCATGGTTTCGGTTAGGTGAACCTTAGTTTTCACCTTAGTCTTATTCCACCACTCTTCTGTCAGTTTGTCGTCCTGTGGTGGCTTGCATGTTGCTCTGAGGCTGGAGGCTATGTCACGGGTATTTCAAATGCCAGCAGGATCACTCATGGTAGACAGGTTTCTGTGGAGTTTCCAGACTAAGACAGACTTGGAAGAAGGAAGGTGCCATCCATTTCTCAAAGTACTGGCCACGGAAAACCTTATGAATAGCAGTGCAACACTGTCTGCTATGTATAAATATACATCACCATTTAAAGAACCACAAGAAATGAGTACTGCATGTGTTTTGCACTTTTCAGTCTTGAAGATGCTAAGTATTTTGCAGGTCATACTGAGATTTTTTTTAATTTTAGCTTCTAGAATTTGAATTGAATAGAAGTTTTATACTGTTTATTCTCACCTGAACAGTAGTCTTAATGGTGATTTGCCTAAAGGAGCAGGTTTAGTAGAGGATTTGTTTTCTAGCAGTTAACATTTAATTGGATAATTTGAACTACTAAACTCATTTGAGATTGACATTTTTTTTTCCCTGTCATTCTTATCAATGAAATTTTGACATAATAGTTGAATGTGATATCAAATGTATAATTGTAATGCTACAAACTAGGTACTTCATAAAATTGAAGGTGCTCTCTTAAAGAATATACTCTTTAGGAAAGCTCTAAGTGTGTCGTTAACCTCAGTGTACCACTTTGGATTTCCAGTGTCAAATGTGCAATTACTTGATAAAAGTGCCATGAAGGAAACTAAAACCCTGATAATACTTTCTTAGCAATCCTCATAGTATAGCTGTGAAGAAACAATGAAAACCCTGCCCTGTAGACATTAATGTGAGTAAATATCATAGAGCTAAATCCTGGGAATAAGGCTGAGAGATACTACCAGGTGTTCCATTTAAATGAGATGGGCATGCCAGTTAACTCTTATTAGGAGTCATTCGAATGCACTGAACTAAGTCTCTGCCTTGCTGATTATTCCAATTAAGTAGGCATGCCATTTAACAGGGTAATGAATAAATGGAACTCTCTTAATTGGGACACTCAATTTCTTAGTCTATTCTGCTCAGCAAATTGTAACTTGACAAAAGTTTATTTTTTCTTTCCCTCACTATACCAGCTTCCCCAGTATAGATTCTTGGACCTCGATAATTTGTTGTTTGGAAGTGGTTTCTCTATAGCCATGGTGCTAATTTCAATTTGACCACTGGGAATATGTAGTTGAACAAGTCTAAATAGGGACTTATTCTCAAAGTCTTCAGTATGACTCCCTAAGCCAACATCTGGAAACTTATTTCAAATTCCATACACATACTGCTCTATAGAAAATGTTAACTAATTATGCCTGAATGATGGGGTTCTATAGCTATGTTATTAGGTGCACCTTAGTCTTCAAAGTGACGTCTTTGCTTTTCAACACTTTAAAGAGGACTTCTGCAGCAGATCTGCTTAGGGCAACACATCGTATGATTTCTTGACTGCTGCTTTCATGGGCGTTGATTGTGAACCCAATTAAAATGATATCCTTGACAACTTGAACAGTTTTTCCACTTATTGTGATTTTGCCTGCTGGCCTAGTTGTGAGGATTTTTTTCCCCTTTATTTTGAGATATAATTTATACTGAAGGTTGTAGTCCTTGATCTTCATCAGTAAATGCTTTTTAAATCTTCTTCCGTTTCAGCAAGCAAAGTTATGTTACTGTATATTGTAAGTTATTAATGAGTTTTCCTCCAATCCTTATGCTGTATTTTCCTTCACATAGTCCTGCTTCTTGGATTGTTTGCTCAACTTACAGATTGAATAATTATGGTGAAGGACACAACCCTGACACACACATTTCCTGGTATAGAGTTATATATGTTTTATTTCCCTTGTGTGTGCTTTTGTATTTTAAACAACAAACATGTAGTACTTTTTATGGAAAAAAAAATAACTAAAAGAAAATAATAAATATGATTTTTTAAAAAATGGAATCTTCTTTTATTGGCGTAACAATTAAGCATTTGGCTGGTAACCTCAAGGTTGGTGGTTTGTACCCACCCAATGGCTCCATGAGAGAAAGACCTGGTGTTCTGACCCTGTAAAGATTATGACTTGGAAAACCTGATAGGGCAGTTCCACTCTGTCACATGAGGTCACCATGAGTTGAAATTGACATGACAGCACTTAACATCAACAACAACTGAAAACCAAGGTTTTAGAATCAGGAGATGATAATATAATTACTTAAAAGAGGCAGCACGGAGTAAAAAGAAAAATAAATAGATTTCCTTCTCCCATAAAATATTTAGATGTCATTAGCACTGACTTTTGTTTTCTTTCCCGTTTCTCCCAGCAAAAGTGCCTCTTATCCATCTGTTTCCCTTACACAAACATAGATAATAGATCCAGAGAAAAAAAATATACAGTTAAAAGAAACCTTAAATTTCAGCAGTTATCAAAGCTTTGTTTTATAGATGATAATACCTGAGCTCCAAGAATATATGTAGTAATGGCAGGTTGTCTATTGATTTATAGACAGGTTCACTTGACCATTGTGGGTTTCATTGCTTAATTCTTGGAAACCATAAGCTCTGGCTACAGTGGTATATTTTTGTATATGGCATTATTGCTTTAACAGTGTTAGTGTGACCTCACAATTCACTTTTGGGTTATTAAACCATGGTTCTGTTATTAATCTTTGCAGAGGTCAAATGCTGACCAAGATAAAACACTTGAATGCACTTCTTTAATCAAAAATTAAAATCAGAGGACTTTTTTCTTTCATTCATACCTATGAAAAAGGGTCTGTCCACTTTACTTTATTAGCTTTTGTAAAATTAGCTTTTGTTTCTGGCAGCCTAATAAAAAAATACGTTTGAAGTGTGAAATATGAGTCTCAAGATTTAGAAGTAATAGAAGAATGAGTGAGAAGAATTGCTTGTCATTTATGCTGAGTTCTGTGCAGCTGCAAAAACCCAGTCCAACAGATGCAGCTGTTTAGGCCTGCTTCGCCATGTAATTCTTCTAGCCGCATTTCCTTTAAAAAGTGTCATGGACTATTACAATCATTTATCTTATGTAAAAATAGAGTGCTATTTAATTCGAACAAAGTTACTCTTCATAACTGTCTTCTCACAATTGCAAAATCAAGGAAAAGGAAGGCTTGTATTCTTGTAACTCCAACTATGACCTTTTTATCTCACTGTAATGTCTTGCAGTTCCAGTTTTTTCCAAACTTTATTTGTATGAATCTACCTGTTGTTAAAAAAATATGGAAGAACTATATATTGGTGCTTGCTTGCTTGTTTGTTTTTCCCTCAAATGGCAGAAAATATTTCCTGAGTTTATCCACCATTTGAAAAGGAAGCTAGATGTTATTTTAAGTCTTCAAGCCAATGTTCTCTGCATCCTCTCTTTCCTGAGGCTCTTTGGAATGCACTGTGATGTGATGGCCAGCAACTGATTTAGCTCCCAGCCTCCACATATGAGAGAGTGACAGTGTTCAAAAAAATTGATTTGTAAATGTGTATTTATTTTCAGTGAAGCTTAACATGCCAAAGTATGAGACATTGGAGGGTCCTCAATAAATAGTCTTTTTCTTCTATACTGGAATCTTGAACGAATTACAAAAAAAGATGTAAAAGTAGCACATGGTGCCTAAAATATTGCCAAAGGAAAGAGTTGATTATGTAGTTTATATTTACGGGCAATTGAGTTTCCTGGTATCAAACCCAGTAAGTTGCAACCTTAGTCATCCATCAGAGCTGGACTGGGCCAAGCCTCTCCTCTCCACTCTAGAGGGCCTGGACCTACAGATCAGAACATGTGGTTCTTGAGGGCAGCTCCCTTCCAAGAAGGCTAGGAGGAAGATATATTCTCCTTTCAACTCAAAATTAGATGAAAAGTGAGGGAAGGAGTTGAGAAAAGCCCAGAATTTTTATACCAGTGACTTATTTCCCTCCTATGGGAAAAAAAATACTGGGGTATTTCCCACATCAGCACATAGTTGAAACGATGAAAAAATTGCATATGCTGTTTAAAAACACTTTCACATTTTATATGTAGCTAATGCATTTCTACTTACCTTCTTTATTTAGCTAAAATAAAAACGTGAAGCAAGACATTTGAGAGGAACAAAGAGAAAAAAACAGATTCCATTTCTTGCCTTGCTGCCAAGTAGAGCAGTTTGGGCCAGTTGGCAACAATGTCTTATATGTCATTGTTCAATGATATGAAGAATTAGGGTATACACGTTCTGATCATATCGAGAGTTGCAGCAGACGTCTCATTCTGATTTATTTATCTTCTTGGGGACTGCAGATGGTCAAGTCTCTCATTCATTGCCTTTGGGATCAATCCATTTCCTGAGCTGATGGAACTAACTAGCTTGTTCTTCTTGGTACACCTGTCTCCCATTGACTGAAGGAATTGCTGATGTGCCATCACCATTCATTTTAGGGTCTTGTGGCAGATGTTTGTTTGTACTACCTGTCCAAGGTTAAATTCTTGTGGAAAATAGACAGGAACAGTGCTTTTGAGTATAATGAACATGTTCATTTATACAAAAAGCAAATTTTTCCCATTAACTTTTTCTTCATATTTAGTTTTTACCTTTCTCTCCTTTATGCTGTTATTAGGTTAAACAAATGGCAATTTTTGTAAGTAAAACAGTACAATATCAGCCATTTCATATGGTTCAGTCTAGCTATCAGAATTCATTGAATACTCATAATATGCTGTCCACATACTCCAAAGAATCTTAAAAGTTACATATATGTATGTTACATATATGTATGTTATATATGGACATTGTACATATATGTTATGTTACACATATGTGTATATAGTAACATTTAAATTGTGTTAGAGTATGTAGATAGCATATTGCTAATACATAAAAGAAATGGTTCTTGTAAATTAAAACTTATAAGTTAAAGCTTAGCTGCAATGTGGAATCTCAAGTTATATAAATAAACTTTTATACTTTGTAAATGGGTGTATGAGTGTGAAAATGTAAATGATGTCTTTGTATTACTATGAAAATGATTTTGAATTATAGTCCCCCAAAAGGATCTGTTAGTTCCCCAGAAGTCTTGGATCACACACAAAACTTTCTGGGTTGCTACTTATGGTTCATTTCTAGGTCTTTTTGGAATAATTTCGAAATCTTGGTATAAGAGGTCCAGCTCAGATACTAACTCCCCTGGGTAAGTTTTCTGAATGTTCTTTTATGCAGGTCTTACATTGCTTTTAACAACCACATGGACTTCTACTGAAAGGTGCTTCTTTTACAACACTCCCACGACATCCTACATTTGCTTTTATTGTCATTGCCAATCACATTCTGCTTTGTGTTAGAATTATTTGTGGAAGTTCATAAAATGCTGAACTTCTGAGGTGCTGTGGATAGTTGAAAATGTATATGTTTTGGGTTCAGACAGCTCTTTGTTGGAATACAGCTGGAGTTTAGGAATGTTTAGTAATATTTCTGATCCTCATTTATAAAATAGGGTAATAGGCATTTTGTGGCTTGCCTGGTAATTGTTGAGATTTTTGTCTATAAAGCATGTGGAGCATATTGAGTATTCTATAAGCATTTTGTCCTTGCACTTCCCCCTCCTTGCCCAGGACTAGGGATAACATTTTATTTATCTATTAATTCCCAAGTGCCTAATTTATTATTTTGAGTTTCTAGAAAAAGCAAATTTCAATTTTGCTGCCTCTTTCAAAGTATTGGAAGAGTTATTTTCAGCACTCCTAATCTGATAATTATTTAGAACAAACATTACAGAGTTGAAGAGTGAGGAAGAGTTGTGCAGGGAAAAGAAAAAAGAATAAGAAAGATCCTTGGGGAAAGGTCTCCTGACCTGAAGGGAAGAAAACGTTATGCCATTTCTGAGAAATTTAATCAAGTAGAGTAAATATGACTAGAGTGGTTAGAAAGAGATGAAGGAAGTAGGCAAAACTTAGCACAGATGGCCTTTTCAGATGTATTAAGGGTTCAAGACTTACCCTGGGGGATCCAAGAAGATATTGAAGTATTTTAAGCTTCAGGGTAGCAATCATATTTATGTTTTTAATAATCTCTTTAGTTATAAAGTGGAGAAAAGGTGGGTAGTAAGTGTGACTTAGAGAGATCAATAAAGATGCCACAGCACTAGTGCAGGAGATATTGTAAGTATATACATCAAGATGCAAATGCATGCATGTATGTTCACATATAAATGAGTATAAGCATTATATATCTTAAATAACTTCAATTTCTTCTCACAAGTGGTGCTATAAGAGGAGATTTACTTTCTCTTATTTATCTTTATATTCTGTTCTTTACTAATTTATTAATAAATAATATAATTTTATATAGATATATCTTTATATAAAACATTCTGCATAACTTTATTTCATACATTTATTAATAAATAAACTAATCTAATATACTTTTTGAAAATAATTTAGAGTTCTCCAATTTAGATATACAGTAACTTATTTAACCTATTTTATATGCTTTTGTTTGAGAATTTCCTAATCCTATAATTACTGCTTATTTTTATTAAGTTTGATCTCTCTTCCTGATAGAATTTTAAGTGCTCTCTTCTTTTCTCTTGTTCTCCCATGTTCTTTTCCAAGTTACATTTTTTTTTGCTTGGCTCTAGTTGAATAGGGCTATATTTACTTATACTATGGATTTTATTTTGTTTTGGCTTATTAGTTTTTTTAGTGCACAGATTCTGCTCTCTGCATAATTTCACTATGTATTAGTAAGTAAGCCTGTGCTTACTTTGCTTATTGGGTACTTTGTCCCTTTATAAAATCCAATTTCTAGCAGTTTTCATCTTTATTCTAATGCTGTTGAGTGTCTGTACACCTCTTCCACTCAATCTTGAGTAGTAAAGAAAACCTATAATAACAAAGGGGTTATCACCTGCAGTAAGCTTCTTGTGTAGAGAATATAAACCATTTCCAAACAAGACTGACCACCAATGCACTTGATATACATAGTGCTTCCAAGGCTGTAATCTTTTTTTGGAAGCAGACTGCCATGTCTTTTTTCCCTACTGGGTGTCTGGTGGGTTCAAACAGCTGACCTTTTGGTTAGATACCATGTGCTTTAACTGCTGTGCCACCAGGGTCATACTAAGTTTATTCTAATTTAGTAAGTCAGGAGGAACCCTATAAAGACATGCACAAACTACACACACAAACTATACACACACACACACACACACACAGATATATGTTTGTAACAGTCTGCAGAGGAGGGCCAAAACCCATTAAATGGGGAAGAGATTGTCTTTTTAACAAATGGTGTTGGTAAAAGTGGATAGCAATTGGCAGTAAAATGAAATAGGACCCATTACCTCTCACATATAAAAACCTAACTCAAGATGGATCGAAGACTGAAATGTAAAACCTAAGCTATAAAGATTATCAAAGAAAATATATGGGCAAATTTAGGGACTGTAATATATGGCACAAATACACTATAAAACATAACTGAAAATGCACAAACCAGCTGAAGACAAACTAGATGACTGGTATCTAATAAAAATTAAACATTTATGTACATCAAAAGATTTCATGAAAAGAATGAAAAGAGAAACTATAAATGGGGGGAAAATTTTGGCAATGACATATTGGACAAGGGACTAATCTCTAAAATTTATAGATAACTTCAACACCTCAACAACAAAAGATAAAAATCCAATTAAAAAATGGGCAGAAGACATGGGCACACACTTCATCAAAGAAGACATTCAGATGTCCAATAAACATGTGAAGAAAAACTCATGATCATTAGACATTACAGAGATGCAAGTCAAAACATGAGATATCATCTCATACTAGCATTAATAGCAAAGTTAAAAACAACAACAACAACAACAAAAAGTGTTGATTAGGGTGCGAGAGACTAGAACCCTCCTCATACACTACTTGTGGGACTGTAAAATGGTAAACAGTATGGAAAACAGTGTGGTGTTTCCTTAAAAGGTTGAAAATAGAAATACCATATGATCCAGCAATCCCACTGCTGGATATATATCCTACAGAAATAAATAACATGCACACCCATGTTCATCTCAGCAGTATTCACAAGAGCGAAACAGTAGGAACATCCTAAGTGTTCATTAGGTACATACACACAGTGGAATACTAAATAACATTAAAGAACAATGATGAATCTCCACAGCACCTCATAACGTGGATAAACATAGAGGACGTTATGCTGAGTGAAATTAGTCAGTCACAGAAGGACAAAGATTGTGTGAGACCACTTCTACTGTATACAGTCAAGAAAGGGTTTACATACAGAAGAATCATTCTTTGAAGGCTACAAGGGATGTGCGGGGAAGGAACTGAACTCATTCCTCACGGTTCAATGTTCACCAAACAATAGATAGGCCTATAATGTGAACAATAACTCCAGGGAGGTACACACCCCATAGAACAACCAACCATTGGAGATCAAAAGGGCAATTTGTCCAAGGATAAAGCTCAGAAGGTAGGAAAGGGACAGGCAAGAAGGATGAATGGGAATGGGAATCTCAGGGAAGAAGTGGGAAGAGCACTGTTACATTGTGGGGATGGCAATCAATGTCATGAAACAAAACGTGTATGAATTGTTGACTGGAAAATCAATTCACTCTGTAAACTTTCACCCAATCACACACACACACACACACACACACACACAAAGCTTTTGCAGAAGATTTTCAAGCTCAAGTTCACTTATACAAACATTAGATTTATTTTTGATGTATCCAACATTGTCTTAAGCACGTTAGACATTTAACTAATTAAATCCTCACAAGTCTATGAGATGAGAACTATTAATTGCTATTGTAGATGAATTTGAGGCACTAATTTTACATAGCTATTCAGTAGTGGAGTTGGGTTTCATACCCAAGCTTTTAATAAGTACACCCTACACCTCCTGGAATATACCTCTCAATGTGTATTAGGCTACTGAGAATTTTCTGCTAGTATCTGTCCAGGTTTTGTTTGAATTTTTTCATTTTAAATAGAGAATGTTGCTGGTGAAAATTATTAGATCAGAAGGCTAGATTGTCTTGGTGGAATAAAGATAGAGAAATAATGCTCTGTCATAACCATAAACAGTTTTTGAGAGATTTAGCAAATGGACATCTTTGTGTGTGTGTATGTGTGTGTGTGTAGACATATCTTTGAATCAGGAGCTATATGGTGAAGGAAGTGCAGAAGATCTTATTATTATTTTCAAGCCATTTCTGTTCCTAATGTAAAGCCCACTTATGGTTGAAGCATCAAATAAAAATAAATAAAAATAAAAATTGGTAACTTTGATTGACTTACAAGTTGCAAGTAATTTAATCTATTTAATTTACATTTTCTAAGTACCATATGAGGTACACCATCAATGACTTCCTCTAGTCAGTTCTCAAGTTCATATTATTTGATTTCTGTGATATAAATGAATCAAGGATTGCCACTGTCTATTTACCCCAATGTGTTCACTTCAGAGAATGCTAAGACTGTTAGCCCAAAAAGTCCTTTAAAGTCAAATTTAAAATTTGTAAATTACCAATTGTTTTGGGGGAGGAGGGGAAACCTCATTGCCATCATGTCGCTTCCAACTCATAGTGACCCCTCCTTGGGTTTCTGAGGCGATATCTCTACAGAAGTAGATTGTCCAATCTTCCTTCCTCGGACTGGCTAGTGGGTTTGAACTGCCAGCCTTCTGCTTAGCAGTCAAATGCCTTAGGCACTACACCACTAGAACTCCTAATTGTTTTAAAAATGGTGCAAATAAACAGATTTTTGGTAACTTGGAGCTGTTTGCTTTATATAACTCTGGGAAAATGCACCTTACATCTGTTAGCCCTAGATGAGATACAACCCTATAGTTATAAGGGCCCTAATGTGCTGTTGCCTTGCAGGAGGACATCACCTAGGGATACATAAGCTTTTCTCCCCTCCCTTATCTTACCAAGAGTTTTTCAGGTCCCCCTTTTCCTTCTAGTGACTCCTTGAGTTCTTGCTTCTGGGAGATCTTCCACTGTGATGGACAATGTCTGGGTATGCTGTCAATGCTTTGGCCTAATAAATAACCTTGTTGTATAATGTTGCTATCTCGTGGTCATTTTTTTTGCCTTGATCACCCCCCTTGATCACTACAACCTATCAGTAGCATTTATCACACCTGATAACACCTTCTTCCTTGAAACACATTATTTATTTGGCTTCAAGAACATCAGTTTTCTTCTTACTGAATTGGCCATTATTTTTCCATTTCCTTTGCTCCAAACCAAAAAAACCAAGCTCACTGCTGCAGAGTTGGATCTGACTCATAGCATCCCCTCCTTGGTTTTCCCAGGTTGTTGTTCTTATGTGCTGTTGAGTCGCCCCCAACTCATAGCGACCCCTCCTTGGGTTTCTGAGATGGTATCACTATGGAAGTAGATTGCCCAACCTTCCTTCCGAGGAGTGGCTGGTGGGTTTGAACCTCCAGCCTTCTGTTTAGCAGTCAAATGCCTTAGGCACTACACCACCAGAGCTCCCATTTCCTTTGCTAGTCCTCATTTTTCCAACTTCTCCTTGTACTCCAGAGCTCAATGCTTGGACCTCATTCCTTTCCATCTACATTTATACCCTTTATGATTGTATCCAATTTCATGGCTCTAAATGCTATCTCTACACTGGTGACAATTATGTATTCCTACAATACTGACTACTTCCTTGAACTCCAGTGTGGAACATGAAGCCAATCTCTTGAGTGTTCTTGAATTCTGTCCTAACGTTCCAAACAAACTCCTCATCCTTTCTTCTCACAAAAACTACTCCTTCAGTTTACCCAACTCAGTTTATGACCACTCCATTCTTCCATTTCCTCAACCCCAAAACATTGGCCTTGACTCAGACAATTAATCTACCATTCAATCCAATCCTGTCAGGAGCCATCAAAATAAATCCAGAATAAAACTATTTCTCGCAACTCTGCCACTATTATTTGGTCTCAAGTCTTTATCACCTCTTACTTGGATTGTTGAAATAGGTTCTAAACTGACCTTTTTTTCTATTCTTACCACAAAGTCTATTGTCTACCTTAAAACAGGTCAGAAATATCTTATTTTTCTTCTTTAATTCTGTGAGGAGCTGATCAACCCACTAAGAGTAAAAGATTCAGTCCTTCAGTGGCCTGTAACACTCCACTCAAATTGCTTCCTGACCCTTCTAGCCCTACTTTTTTTTTACCCCTATATGTGGTCATGGATATATTCCCTTTTTCCTAGACATATCCGATCATTTTACCTGTCTACCTGTATATCCACCTGTATGTAGATAATGTTTGTTATTACTGATAATACAGTATTGTGCATCTAAAAGTGTTATGTTCGTTGTCTGCATCTCTTGTGCACCTCTCAGTGTCTTCCTTATCCTTAGTGTTACTGCGTTGGTCACTCACTTTTGGTATATTGCCTTTCCCTTCATCCAAATCAATATTTGTCTCTTACCACTCTAACAATTTTCCCTCCCTTCCTCTCTCATCTCTGGCAACCAACTAAGAAAGTTTCCTTCCATATGCAAATCTTTTCTTGACTTTTTTACTATAGTGGACTAATACAGTATTTGTACTATGATTGACTTTTTTCACGCAGCATAGTATCTTCCAAGTTCATCCATGTTATGAGGTGTTTTGCAGAGTCTACATTAATCTTTAGTGTTGCATATACTGCATTATGTGTATGCACCATAGTTTGGTTATCCATTCCTCCCTTGATTGGCATGTAGGTTGTTTCCATCTCTTTGCTATTATGAATAGTGCAGTGATGAACATGGGTATGTATATATTTATTCATGTTATGGCTCTCACTTCTTTAGAATAGAAGGTCCCAGTCATCTAGTCATGGGATTGCTGGATCAAATGGTGTTTTTATTTCCAACTTTTTAAGGAATCGCCATACTGTTTTCCACAGTGGTTGTATCATTTTGCAGTCCCACCAGCAGTGTAGGAGCTCTGGTAGCATAGTGCCTAAGGCACTTGACTGCTAACCAGAAGGCTGGTGGTTCAAACCCACCAGCCACTCCTCGGAAGGAAGGTTGGGCAATCCTACTTCTGTAGTGATACTGCCTCAGAAACCCAAGGAGGGGTCGCTATGAGTCGGGGCCGACTTGATGGCACATAACAACAACAACAACAACAACACCAGCAGTGTATGAGAGTCCCAATCTCTCCACATCCTCACCAGCATTTATTATTTTTTGTCTTGTTGAACTTTGTTCTTTTTTTTTTTTTGATTTGCATGTCTCTAATGGCTAATGATCGTAAACATTTCTTCATGTGTTTGTTGGCTGCCTGAATATCTTCTTTGATAAAGTTTCTGTTCATGTCTTCTGCCCACTTTTTAATTGGATTGTTTATCTTTTTGATGTTGAGATATTCGAGTTTTCTATGAATTTTAGAGATAAGTCCCTTGTCAGATGGCATTGCTAAATACTTTTCCCATTCTGTAGGTTCTCTTTTTACTCTTTTGGAGAAGTTTTTTGATGCATATACAAATTTAATTTTCAGAAGGCCCCAGTCATCTAGTTTCTCTTCTGCTGTTTGTGCATTTTGGGTTATATTTTACACTATTTATACTATAAATTAGAGCCCCTAAGTTTTCCCCTATTTTTTCTTTTGATGAGCTTTACAGTTTTATGTTTTATGTTTAAGTCTTTGATCCATCTGGAGTTAGGTTTTCTGTATGATGTGAGATATGCAGCTTTTTTCATTTTTCTGCAAATGAATACCCAGTTTTGCCAGCACCATTTGTTAAAGACAGTATCTCATCCTCGTTTAATGGATTTTGGCCCTTTGTCAAAGATCAGCTGACATTGTTGGATGGATCTATTTCTGGGTTCTCAATACTGTTCCAGTGGTCTGTTTATCTATTGCTGTACCAATACCAAGCTGTTTTGCCTATTGTGGCTGTATAGCAGATTTTGAAATTGGGGAGTGTGAGACCTCCTAATCTGTTCTTCTTCTTCCCTACTACTTTTTTTTTTTTCTCAATCACACCACTCTCCCCTTCCTGACTTCATCTATGACTATCCTCTTTCTTAATCCATGGCTATGACACCGACTTCTTGGCAAATGCAAGCACACTACTGCCCAGACTTTGTTCTTATTATTCTGTCCACCTGGAATTCTCCTCCCCAGTTCTCCTCATAGTTTGACCCTCTCGCCTATTTCAGGGTTTTACTTCTCAGTGAGATCATTAACGACTGCCCTAGTTAAAATCAACACTGGATCTTATCTCCATATCTTTGAGTGATTTTTTTTTCAATTGCTAATTTTCAAAATAGAAGAATTTAATTAAACCTTCATCAATATACCTATTCACATATTTGGGAAGACAGAAAGGAATACTTTGAAATTCATGGACTTTTCCAAATGCCTTAAGTTTTGTTTTCCATTTTAGGTAGTTTTGAAAATTCATGCAATGACAGTGTGCTTAATCAAATTATAGCATGAGCTTGAGGTAATTTAACTGTAGTGGGAAAATCTCATATCTATCTGAATTATGGGGTAACATTCATAGAAATTAAGGTAATACAATGTAATTTTTACAAAGATTAGCAACCAATACACTTAGGAAAACATTTTGATTGATAAATTAAAATTATTTGGAGATATTTGCCTGAATAATTTGAATATATTGCAGCCATTATCCACTTAATTTTACTTTTGTGGAAACAGATTGAAAGAGCAGAAATCTGCCATTTTATCCTGGCTGGTTTCACCAGGCTTTGTAGAATCAGAGCCACTTGTAATCAGGGAAGCCAAAAAATGGAGCTTTGGTTTCTACTACTTTCTTAGTAGTTTTTCAATTTCATATAGCTTGCAGATTTGTCATCTAATTTAGCTAGTTTTTAAAAATAAAAATAAAAAAAAATAAAATCTCCTGTTTAATGGATAAATTGATATAACCAATAAATACGTATCTTGTTCATGGAGAAAGAAAAGATACCTGATTAGGAAATATATTTAGGAAAACAGTTTTCTGAGTATTTGAGAGATACTATCTGTGGTAGGATTGAAAACCCTTATGCCCACAACACAGAGTAAGAGCTTATGCCTATTTCTTCTGCTTAATGCATACGATGGTAATAACCCAACCAATGATGTGTAGCCCACAGACTAAAAATACACACTCTATTTTTAAAAGAGCATTGCTTCATAATATATTTGAATAATTTATAGGGCATAAGGAGATGATCATCCTTTTCAAGAATGCATATTCATGAGTTTTTATCCTTTTTCTTTGGCCATCATATAATTTCTAACAAGCCTTCATTTTCATTTTAGTTTTCTTTTCATTTACATTCTGAAGAAATCATCCAGAATTGTTTTGACCTCATTGATTAAATGTAATGCATTTTTTTATATTGTTTTCATGAAGATTATTTTTTTTTCTTCTAAGAAATCCCCAAATATTGCATGAGACAAACTTATACTAAAAGGTATTTAACATTCAAATTTTGCTGGGTATCCTGAATTTTTATTTGCTAAATCTGCCACCTTAGGGAGTCTGTTAGGTCTTTCCAAGTCTAATAGAATAAAAGTGGCAATAATTTTTAATGAATATTCATATATAAAAATATATCTGAGAAAATGAAAGCAGAGAAAAATTAGTCAAATGGGACGTGGTTCTTCACAGATCAGTGTAAGTGCTTTTATTTTGACATCATGTTAAGATGTAATATGAAGAAAGCTGGGTAAGTGAGTTCTCAGGAATTCCATCTCTATGGTTAGCAAGACCAGCTATATAATTTTCAAGGCCTAAGGCAAAATGAAAATACTTGGGCTCCTTGTTTAAAATTATTAAGAATTTAAATCAGAGACAACAGAGCATTTAACCAAGCATGAGGCTTTTCTGAGTGTAGGGCCCTGTGTGACAGACTGTTCCGATTGTATGCTCATGCAGCCAGCACTGGTGCTTAGATAGATCTGGTGCATATGAGATGGATACTAGTAAAGATATTGCTATTATTGCCATGTTTTGCAAATAAAACATGAGGGTTTTAGAGGTTAAATAACTAGCCCAGAGTCACTCACCTAGAAAGAATGAGTCAAATTTAAATCCAGATCATCTGAGACCAAACCAGAAAAAAACAGCCACTGTCCAGTCCATTCTGACTCATGGCAACACCATGAGGGTCAGAGTAGAACTGTGCTCCATCAGGTTTTCAATGGCTGACTTTTCAGAAGTAGATTATCAGATCTTTTTTTCTAAAGCAGACTTGAACATCCAACCTTCAGTTAATAGTCAAGCAATATTGGATAGTGGGGGAGGAAAAAAAAGAAAGTTGGTAAAGTATAAGTTGGGGAGAAAAATGTTTAGATAGTTCATAAACTCAAATGCCTATAGGGAACAAGTACATCAAATACATGAGTAGAGCAGGTTAGGGATCATTATAGCAGCGATGGTGGGAAGTGGCAAGCTGGAGCTCATCTGGAATAGGCAAATTCACTTACATCCAAACCAATATAGCAAATCTGTGAGCTGAATTTGACCAGGGAAGGGAGACAATTGGTGCTATTCTGACCCATGGTTTATATCTTGTGAATAATCATATTTATTCTCTTTCTTTCTTTTTAAAAAATCCTGCATTTCATAAAAGTCTTTGAAATGAATGAAAGTAGGGGTTCATGGAACCTTTTAAAAGGTGACAATAGTAGCTATATATTTTTAAAAAAATAGTAACAACTTTCCTTCAGACTTTCCTTCAGTTTGATGAAAAGGAATTTACAGCTTCTACTCACATGATAGAGAAGAAAGCCTTTTGGTTTGGTGTATACTGACTTTCTGCTTTTGATGCTTTTATCAACTGATTTTCATAAGGGATAACTAACTAGGTGCTCAAAATTGCCACATGCTTTTCTTGTTCTTCAAACATAAACTTTCCCTGGCACCCAGAGCTAGGATCTGAAAATGGTAAGCGTTAAGCAAAATGGATTAGCCTTCAGAAGGGGGAGCTTCAAACTGTCAGTGCCAGAGGGGTTAATGGAAAACATTGTGTCATATTTGCCATTTCCCCTATATTATCTTCCCCAGAACACCTGCTTAATGAATTAGACATAAATTATCATACTATAAGCACATTCTTTAATAACAAAAGCCTTGTAGAAGCATTCCTTCATGTTGCAATAATAAACTCAGAAAAATGATTTTGATGAAGTTTTCTTAAAGGCTACCTGCAAAAATATATATAAATAAAGATAGAAAATATTATATGATTTTAGATGTATTATTTAAAGTGGAATTTAGGTTATCCTTTATCAAGGTTGTAGGCACTTTTCAATTTGGTATATTCTTAAGCCTGCTAATGATCTGTTAAAGATCTTTCTTTTTCCCTCATATTTCTCTGAGTTGGAAGAACTAATTTCTATCTCAATTTTCCTTTTGGATGTATGTGTGTGTGGTGTGTGTGTGTGTGTGTGTATGTTGTTGTTGTTATGTGCCATCGAGTCAGCCCCGACTCATAGCGACCCCTCCTTGGGTTTCCAAGGCAGTATCACTACAGAAGTAGGATTGCCCAACCTTCCTTCCAAGGAGTGGCTG
>NW_006922507.1:305752-319692 GCF_000298275.1 Orycteropus afer afer | reverse complement strand
TATATATCAGCTTTGGTGGCACAGTGCCTAAGGTATTAACTGGCAACCAAAAGTCTGGCAGTTCAAACCCACCAGCCACTCCTTGGAAGGAAGATTGGCCAATCTACTTCCTTAGTGATACCACCTTGGAAACCCAAAGAGAGGTCACTGTGAGTCAGATCTGGCCCAACAGCAGTAAGTTTGGTTTGGTTTTGAGATGTATATATATATATATATGTAGATTGGGCAATCTACTTCTGTAATAACACTGCCTAGGAATCCCAAAAGTGTTGCTATGAGTCAGATCCGACTTGATGACAGTGGGCTATATACATAGTATTAAATTTTATGTATATATATATACATAAATATATATATATATGTATATATATAATTTAATGATGGTCATATGTCATTTATTAAAGTCATATATTATTGATGAGGAATATATAAGTAAGGAATAATTTGCCTTGAATATAGACATAAAGCTAACACATAATTTTTTTTTCTTTCAAATGTTTTGATATTAAAATTTTGGAAAATAGATAAAGTTAAATGAAATTATTAAAGTAAATAGTATCTTTTAACAATACTTTACTTATACAGGTATGTATCAACTACTGTCTGTTTACAAAGTCTGATTGCATATGAATATGTTGTCCCATAAGGTGTTCATTTTTTGTTTGTTTGTTTAAAGGGAAAGCAGCTCTCCTTTTGCTTATTATTTCCTCCTAATGACATTAAAGACTCCAAACTCCCAGAGTGAACAAGTGGCATGGCTCTAGGGCTCATCCCGATCCCTGCAGCACCTCCTCAAGTTCCTACTCCTGGCTTCATTCAGCCACACAGCAGTCATGCAGCCTTTCACTCTCAGTGCAGGGCAGTACCTGCTGGGGCTCCCCTGCTACTGCCACAGGAGCTGGGGACACTGGACAAGCCTGGGTCACTCATGGGCTCCTGGCTCCAAGTGGTGGCTACTGCACATGGGAAGGAAGTGGCCACAACAATAGGGGGGCAACAGCCAGGGCCACCACTGCCAGCTTCACACATAGCGCTTGGATACCCAGTCCCCACATGCTCACTCCTCACAGCTTCTCTTACCTCTGTGCACACCCCTGTGCCTGGATGTGTGCAAAATCCCAATCTGGCAGCTGATGTAGCCTGCACCTGGCCCAGCTGCATACAAGCAGGGCCACCATCTGTACCCAGTGGATACAGCTCTCAAGCTTTGTCCAGAAGCCTCCCAAAAGGTTTTAATAGATAGGCGTTACATGGATTTAACTATGAATGGTATGGGAAATGCCTGTATGCAATAGGGTGTTTGTGCAATGTCCAAATCACATAATGTCCTATTTCACAGAAGTATAATCGATGTTAAGCAATGCATACCTGTGTAAGAAATTAGTCGCAAGCCATTGTATAAGTTGCTATTTCTCTTCTTCCAGTCTAAAACATTTATTCAATGCATTGGGTGTTTTTACTCCATTTATATTATTTTGCTCCTTCTTCTCTGCTACCTTTTATCATTTTATTTTATTTTTTTTTGCCCTCTGCCCTCTGGTAGTGTAGTGCCTAAGGCACTGCTAACCAGAAGACTGGCGGTTCAAACTCACCAGCCACTCCTCAGAAGGAAGGTTGGGCAATCTACTTATGTAGTGATACAACCTTGGAAACCCAAGGAGGGGTTGCTATGAGTCAGGTTTGAGTTGATGGCACATAACAACAACAACTGTGGCTTAAAAAAAAAAAAAAAAATTCATCATTACCCAGAATGGTTATATAGGTATCAGAGTCAAGGAAGAGGTGATTCTCAAATAATTTATTCAAATATATTCCTTCACTAAGAATTCATAACTAATAATCTTCACATTAAATATATATAAGATCATGTTTACATAAAGCAATAAAAAGTGATTCTAGTTTTCTATTCAGTTTTGTATTTACTTGGTTCTAACTTCTCATACTTCAGAATAAATTTGTTCTTAAATGACTCAATGGCAGTTGTACTCAGATTCCACAGATTGATATTAAAATACAAAATGCCTCTTCTTTTAAAGAGCTGGATTAAAGTTTCAATGAATTAGCAATGTTTGTCATTTAGAAAACCTCATTTCACTTGCTGTTGGTGTTACCTGCCGTCAAGTCAACTCCTGACTCATGGTGACCCCATGAATAAGAGAAGAAAACACTGCCCATGCATAAGAGAAGAAAACACTGCCCAGTTCTTTACCATTTCTATGATTGGTTGTGGATGAAATCATTGTAATCCACAATTTCCATTGAGTGTTATTTGATTTACATCTTCAGCCTTGTCTTCCTAGTCTGTCTTAGTATGGAAGCTCCACTGAATCTTGTTCAGCATCATTAGCAACACATAAGATGCCACTGACAGGCAGTGCATGAGCAGCAGTGACCAGGAATTGAACCTGGGTCTCCCACATAGAAAGTGAGAATTCTACCACTGAACTGCCAATATCTTCTTCACTTCACTTAAATTGAAGACTACTGAAAAAAAAAGATGCTACCTGAAATTTTTAGATCCATGAAGTAAGAGTTCAAGAAAAGCAAAGTTGTGCTAAGATAGTGGATATAATTATTCTCAAACTGGAAGAAAAGGACTGATATTTAATTATTTCCTCAAGGCTATAGAAAAAAAGCACCTGGAAAGCCTTCATTCACTTCTTCAGTGGCATCTTGAAAATTTCTATATAGGAAGAGCTTGTGTTCTGGGAATGGAGCCATTTCTTGACTCTAACTGGAAATAGTAAATACTCTAAATTGATGGTATAATTATTTTGTGCTTTAAAGATATATTTCCATATCACCTATTCTTTTTTTATAAACTAATTTTAGGTTTATTTTTACTTGCTGGACAGAAATGGAGACTTTACGAAGAAAGAGAATTCCAGCTTAATTAAGTGTCCTCATGAAGAACCTGTACATAGACAAAGGAGTCATTCAAACAGAACAAGGGGATACTGCATCATTTACATCAGGAAAGGTGTGCATCAGAGCTCTACCCTTTCACTGTACTTGTATGCTGAGAAAATAATCTGAGGAGCTGGACTATATGAAGAAGAATGTGGCCTCAAGATTTGAGGAAGATTTATTAATGACCTGTGGTATGTAAATAACACCACCTTCCTTGCTGAAAGTAAAGGAGACTTGAAGCACTTACCGATGAGTATCAGAGACTACAGCCTTCAGTATGGATTATACCTCAATTTAAATAAAACAAAAATTCTCACAAATGGAACAATAAGCAACATCATGATGAATGGAGAAAAGATTGAAATTGTTAAGGATTTCATTTCACTTGGCTGCACATCCAACATCAATGGAAGCAGAAGTCAAGAAAGCAGATCTTGTATTGCACTGGGCAAATATGCTGCAAAAGGTCTGTTCAAAGTGTTTAAAGAAAAAGATGTTACTTTGAGAGCTAAGGCTCACCTGACCCAAGATGTAGTCTTTTCAGTTACCTCATATGCATGCAAAAGCTGAATAATGAATAAGGTAGACTGTAGAACTGATGCGTTTGAACTATACTGTTGGCAAAGAATTTGGAACATACTGCCAAAAGAACAAACAAATGCCAAAATGCTCCTTAGAAATAAGGATGCTGAGACTTTGTCTCATGCATTTTGGACATGTTTTCATTAGAGACCAGTTCCTGGAGAAGGACATCATGTTCAAGTAGAGGGTCAGCAAAAAAAAAAGGATGACTTTCAGTGAGGTGGATTGACACAACAGCTGCAATTATGGGCTCAAAACGTTGTAAGGATGACACAGGACTGGGCAATGCTTTGTTCTTTGCACACAGGGTCACTATGAGTCAGAACTGACTCAGTGGCACCTAACAACAACAACTTCAACAATGGAGACTTAGGGATGGACTTTAAACCCTTCCCCAATAGCCTCCTTTTGTTGTTACCACCTGTGTCCACAGAGTAGATTTTCTGTTCTGAGACACATCCATTGAGCATTGTTGTTGCTGTTATGTGCCGTTGAGTTGGATCTGACTCGTAGCGACCCCTCCTTGGGTTTCTGAGGCAGTATCACTACGGAAGTAGATTGCCCCATCTTCCTTCTGAGGAGGGTTTGAACTGCCAGCCTTCTGGCTAGCAGTCAAGTGCCTTAGGCACTCTGCTACCAGGGCTCCTTCCACTGAGCATAGTCTCCTTATTTTGTACCCTAAAGAAAATCAAAGCAAAAACATATCCATACATTGATTTTCCACTCATTTATAAAACATTTGAAGTAGCATTTAACAATGTAACTTTGGAAAAAGACACAAAAGTGGTTTGTGGATTTCTTATTAACCCTTCAAAATAAGCTAATTAATTGCTCCATTAATTAGCTTTTGGATCTAAGACAAAAATATGTCACTCGTTTTTGTTTGATTTGTCTTCTGATTCAAAACTAACATATTTTAGCAAAGGATGTGAGAAAGGAGCTCTCAATTAAAAAAAAAAACTTATCACAGTTTTGTATTAGGTACATTGAATAACACAATAAATGATGCTTTGAGTACATTTAATAACATAATAAATTATGTTTTGAGAAAATTTTTGAGAAGACAATGAAAGTATAAGAATATGAAGAAAGAATAATGTATGCTTGATGTGATTTGCTAACACTTTGGCAAGAGCTAGACTACAAACATCCCAGGCCTGTCTTCTCCAATGAACTCTTAAAATGTTTAAAAACATTACTATTGCACAGTGGATAAGGCATGTGACTGCTAACCAGAAGGTCAGTGGTTCAAGCCCACCAGCTGCTCCGTGGAAGGAAGGCAGGGCAATCTACTTCCATATAGATTTACAGCCTTGGAAATCCAATGGGATTGCTATGAGTCAGAAACGACTTGATGGTAGTGAGTTAGTTTTTAGGTTCAGGTATGGGTTGTCTCTAAGACATCAGAAATAAGAAGAGTAGTTTGTCTTTCTGTTTTCACAGTTTAAAAGACAAGCTTCTATTTTTAGTTTGCTCTATTGACCTATATCAACACTACATGTGGGAAAGAACAGAATTTTTCCACCAAGAAGAATTTTGTCTCTTTCCAGCCTCCGGAGATATTTGTGGAGACCTCTAGGTTGTGGAACATATAGTTGGTCTTTTAATTAGAAGTTTCAGCTCACAAGTTTTAAAATATTTGACATTTTCTTGGGAATTAATGTTCATGCTAAGAAATGCATTCATTACAGTGAAAATTATGATTTATTAATTAACACTTTTTTTTATTATTAATAGGAGCCCTGGTGGAGCAGTAGTCAAGTGCCCAAAATCTAAATTAAAGATTGGCTATTTGAACCCACTAATCACTTCACAGGAGAAAGATGTGGCAGTCTGCTTCTGTAAAGATTACAGCCTTGGAAACCCTATGAGGTGGTGCTATTCTGTCCTATAGGATCACAATGAGCTAGAATGGACTCCATGTTGATGGGTATGATACCAGCACTTGTCCATATCACAGTAAACTGTAAATACAACAAACACAGTTCAAGGATTACATATGGTAACAAACCTGGGATCTATGAATTTATTAGGTATGGTTCTCTGAAAACTGTAATGTAAGATGCATTATTACAGTTATGTGCCATTGAGTTGGACCTGGCTCATAGAGACCCCTCCTTGGGTTTTTTTTTTTTTTTTTTTTTTGGCTTACATCATGCTATTCTTTGTAAAATTCAATAAAAATAACAGATTACTTTTTTAATTATTATTCCTTTCTTCTCATCTAATCTGATTTCATTTTCCTATTTTCTTCATTATCATTACATGTATCCTAATTCTTTTATTTATTTTTAAATTTGTCAGTGTGCTAGTCACTATATTTTCTTTTAAGCCATTAATCTAATTTTGTTTATTTAAGATGTATAACAGTAATTCTTGTAATCAAAACAACTTGCCATCAAGTCGATTCCAACTCATAGCGACCCCCATTGGGTTTCCAAGGTGGTAAATCTACGGAAGTAGATTGCCCCATCTTCCTTCTGCTGAGGGGTTGGTGGATTTGACCTTCTGGTTAGCAGTCAAATGCCTCAGGCACTGTGCTACCAGAGCTCCCCTTTAAATATGTACAGTCATTTAGTGAAAATCTGAATATTGATTTTAGACTTTATGCATTAATAAATTTGTATATAGTAGGTCTTTTACATATGCATATATTAGTATCTTTAAACAGTTGACTAAATATGGTAGGAATTTAATGTTCCTCTTAATCATTTGATTTACCATTATGTTTGAAAATTCTCCATAATTGCTAAAATACTGTACACACTGGAGATAACACAAAGAATCAGATGGTTAAGTAAGGTGTACAAAAATCAGAGAATTTACTCAGGATCAAGCTTTAATAATAATTATTCAATAATCCAGATATAACACAAAATAGACAAGATGTAATAAACTCTAGGGCACAGGTGAAGCAGAGATATGTTCCGATTCCACTGTGACTTCCCAGTCCTTTCTTCTGTTACTGGATGCTGTCTGGCTCAACTTCCCATATCAAGTACATAGATACATCATTTATAAAGGAGAAGTATTTTAAATCAGGAAAGAGCTTCATTTTATACTCGGGCAGTTATGCAGCTTACGTTACAGTTTTCAGAGAACCATACCCAATAAATTCATAGATCCCAGGTTTGTTTACCATATGCAATCCTTGAAAATTAGGTATGTTCAGCTGAAAGCATTGTGGGGCTGGGGGTGGGGGAGAATAATCTGTTAGCAAAACCTACTTAGCATATTTACAAAGAGATTAACTGGGGAAACTGACCTGCCTTCTTTCTTTTCCAAGAGTAGTTCCCACAGCCATCCTTACCCATGCATAAGGTATAAGTGGGTTGAAGACTTGCTGCTATAATGATTTATTTCACAAAAACCTTTACATTATCTTTTATTCAGTTTAAGATATGTTGGGAATGCATTTCTTATCAGAACATTCTGAAGTAATACTCCTTTTATGGCTATTCATTTTGTCCATTACATGAAAATACTCAATTTTATTCAATGCCCTCTCCATTGATGGACATCTCAAGTATTGGCTGTTACAGAAAATGCCACAATGTGTTTGTACATCAAACAGTATATGATTAGCTTGTTGTTGTTGTTGTTATGTGGCATCGAGTTGGACCCAACTCATAGTGACCCCTCCTTGGGTTTCCGAGACAGTAACACTACGGAAGTAGATTGCCCCATCTTCTTTCCGAGGAGTGGCTGGTGGGTTTGAACCGCCAGCCTTCTGGTTAGCAGTCAAGTGCCTTAGGCACTATGCTACCAGAGCTCCTATATTTATATATACATATCTATTTATATTTCCATTTGCTCTTTTTTTTGTATTCCTACCAACCCTGTCTGACAAGGTTTGCGTCTTACAAAATCAGCCAAACTTCTTTATATCTAGCCATCTGACACTAATTAGTATCTTATTCTTGTTTTATTTATATTTTCACATTATGAATGGGGTAGAGCATGCTTATATATTTATAAGACATTTACATTTGTTCTGTGAACTGCCTGTTGATACCATGTGCTCATTTTTCTTTGGAATTTTTACTTCTATTAAATTTAAGAGGTATTATATTAAATAAATTAAAATATTTCTTCAGTTAATTTACAACTATCCAATAACTTTCTCTTTTATTTCATGACATTATTTTTTATGTGCTGAAAGTTTATTTCTTACATAATTACACACATCATTATTTGTTTTTATGGTTTCTATGTTTTTGTAATTAGAATAATATTTTATTTTTCTTGAGTTTTTTAAAAAAAATTGCCATGCTTTCTTCAGACATTTTAAAATTTATATTTCTTGTTTTCATTTATCTGGCAATATTTTTATGTTATTTATTATATAACCACCATCTACCCAGTTATTTGTTATCTGATTTCCTTTCTTTTTTTAAAAAAATATTTCCCTAATCCAGTACACTGAAGATTTCATTCTTTATTAACTTTTAATGTTTAATTATAAAAATATAGCATAAATTATTTTTTGTCTCCATTTACACCTTCAACATTTGGAAATTTACTCAAAAGACTAAAAAACATAAGTGCAATTATTTATTCTTAGTTTATTTGTTAATTAGATTTATATCTAAAATGTAGGTATGATGTCTTCTTATTCTGTGGAAGCACAGCATCTGAAATAAGAAAGTCTGCTACCTGGAGTCCTGTCTATACTGAGTGCTCTCTTGGCCTTTCATCCAACAGAGTTCTAGGCCTTTGTCTTCCTAAGTATACTTTCAATAAGAAGCCCTGTACTATTATCTAGAGTTTAGAATTTCAAGCAATAGAACCCAAAACTTATATTATAAAACAATTTAAATTATTTGCAGGTTTTTTTTTTTTTTTTTTGTGCATGTAACTTGGAAAAGTATATTTCCTGATGCTAATCTACATCTTCTCTTTGTGGAGATAGGATGGATATTCTTGTTAAACTTCCCACTTTCCACAAGAAAATATATACTCTCTCAGATTGTTAATGTACATAATAGGAAATACAGTTGTATTTCATCCTTACTGGGGAGTAAACTCTGGAACTGAGAACTTTTCAATAATTATAAAAATGATGGTAGAAGCAACTTTATTTGCTTAGGCTGATGCTTCACCCATTTCCCTGGATACTTGAGGTGTAAAGAGTTTCAGAGAGTAAAAGGTGCAGTAACTGAAGCATTCGGTTGGTAACCAAAAGGTTGGCAGTTTGAACCCCCTAGCCACTCCATGGGAGAAAGATGAGGCAACAAGTTTCTGTAAAGATTTACAGCATTGGAAACCCTATGGGGGCATTCTACTTTGTCTTCCTATAGGGTCACTATGAATCAGAATCAACTTAATGGCAGTGGGTTTTGGATCACATTGACTTCCCACCCCAACTACCTGTTACTGAGTTATTCTTTGACAATTTGTCATCATATTATACTGAGGGATAGTATCAGAAGTTTCTTTGTGAAGGTCATTGTTGTATGTATGTTGGATGTTGGTATCATTCATTATATAATACAGAGTCCTTTCTGTGAAATCTCATAGTAAACATTATTTTTAGGAGCTCTGATGGCATAGTGCCTAAGGCATTTGACTTCTAACCAGAGGGCTGGTGGTTCAAACCCACCAGCCACTGCTCAGAAGGAAGACCATGCAACAATCCACTTCCGTAGTGATACTGCCTCAGAAACCCAAGGAGAGGTTGCTATGAGTTGGATTTGACTAGATAACAGAGAGTTTTACTAGTGTGCAGCCATGAATACATATAACAAAACAAAAAATCTCACTGTCATTAAATTGATTCAGACTCATAGCGACCCCTCCTTGGGTTTCCAAGGTGGTACCTCTATGGAATTAGATTGCCCAATCTTCCTTCCGAGGAGTGGCTAGTGAGTTTGAACCACAAACCTTATGGTAGCAGTCAAATAAATGCCTTAGACACTATGTCACCAGAGCTCCCATGTGTGTGTATGTGTGTATATATATATTTAAAATTTTCTAGTATTTTACATTTATTTTATATTGGTTAATTGTTTTATCTTTGAAGTCCACTCAGCCTTACATGAGTCTTTATATTTTGCCATAAGTGCAAATAGAAGTAAATGCACTGGTTGCAGTGTGATAAGGTGAGATAAACATCAAGCGGTCCTTCTTATATGATACTAAATTATGGGACAGAGATGGATTCTCTGACTCACACTATATTCCTCTGCATAGCTATTAATTTTACTGCATATTTGCTTTGACATCAGTTTAACAAGAACAAATGTATGGCACTGCTCCCTGGTTCTTTTTTTACTGTTTGGAATATAGAGAAGAATATGTGGTCTTGAGACTTATTGCAGGATGCTGTTCACAAAATCTGTTAAGCCTCTCCACTGATTCATGATATACTATGGTCCTTAATACACCAAATATTTTGTAATGAATCTAGATTTTATTGGGTAGCAAAGATGAAAGATTCTAGACAAAGCCCTCCCTCCAGTACAGCAAATCAAAATGATTGTTCTCCTCTGTTAGATTCAAACTATCTATACAGAAACCTGGAAAAAGCATTTAAAAATCATACAGATATTAGGCACATATATAACATGAAGGCTTGAAATAGGTAATTATGAAAACTTTAAAATTATACACACACACACACACACACACATATAGGGGAGCTCTGTCAGCATAGTGCCTAAGGCATTTAACTGCTACCCATAAGGCTTGAGGTTCAAACTCACCAGCCACTCCTTGGAAGGAAGGTTGGGCAATCTGCTTCTGTAGAGATAGAGCTACCACCTCGGAAACCTACATACACACACATAAATGTTTTTAATTATTTTGGTACATGTAATTTAATTATTTTTAGATATACTGAAAATCCTTCCATTCTGTTTTTCCATACCAAAGCAACAACAACAATGACAACAGAAACCTAAACCCATTGCTGTCAAGTTGATTCCAACTGATAGTGACCCTATAGGACAGAGTAGAACTGCTCCATAGAGTTTCCAAGGCTGTAATCTTTAAGGACTGCTGCAGAGAAGCTGACAAATTTGAACTGGTCACCTTTTGATAAGCGGCCAAGTTCTTAAGCACTGTGCCAGGCATCTTTAAACTATTTGAAGTGTATATTTTTAAGATTTTTGAGGGCATTCTTTATTTAACCGAAACTGATTGAGTTAGCCAAGTAGATTTTTTTTTTTTTGTAAGAAAAGAAACAAACCAATAAAAGAAAAAAAACACTCACTAAAGTACCTTTTGTTTCTTTTAGAAAATAACACAAAATTTGCTTTCATAACATGCCTGAATATTTTTTAAACCCTATGTATTTATATTTCTCCTTTTAGACACATACATAACATTAGTTTTCAGTGTTTGATCATTACTTCGCATTGCTTTTTTAAACATAAGACACACAGAAGTAATTTTATTTATTAAATCACTACAATGTGTCCCTTCTTTAAATTGTAAATTCAGTGATTAAATTAGAGTAAATCAACTGAGACTCAACCTTGGAGAACAGGACATAATATCAAAGACTACGTGTGGACTTTATAACATTGTGCTGAAGAGGAGATGCCACTTAAAGCCACCAGATCTCCCAACAAATGTGTGAATTATCCAGTGAGAAAAATGACTATGTGTAAAAAATGCAAAATCAGTGGTGTCATGGACAAGATTCTAAATTATGAAAATATCACTTCCTCCAAATCAAGATATGTTCAGAACACTGCCATAATTCCCAATTTGAAACTTTCATTTTAAAATGTGATAAGTATTTCCAGAGGAAAAAAGAAAAAGTGCAGAATGCAAGCCATTTACTTCCTACTTAGCCTCCAGCTCTCAGAAGAAAAACTCTTCCCCAAGACAGACTTCCCTGACACCTGCACCTCAACTCCCAGTCTATGTCAAGTTTCTTTAATTTTTATTTTTTAATATAAGTGACTTTCTCATTATTTTATCACCAGAATCTAGAACAATGTAGTAACCTAATAAATGATCTTTGACGTTATGATTGAAATGATTTTTACTGAATTCAAAGGAGATTTTCCTATTTTCCATCAAAGCATATCAATTTTTCTTCCAGAATTCTGGGATGATGGTTGATACATGAGTATTAATTATTTTATTTTAAGACTTCATATGTTATTACATATTTTCTTTTGTGTGCAGTAAATGTTACATTTTAGAAATATACTTTCTATTCTCATTAGTATGAGATATTAATATGAGATCTAGGCTGGCTGACGGTGCATGCCTAAGGCATCTGACCGCTAACCAGAAGGTTGGCAGTTCAAACCCACCAGCCACTCTGCAGAAGGAAGACAGGACAATCTACTTCAGTAAAAATTTATCACCTAGGCAATCCAATGGTGGTCGCTATGAGTTAGAGTCGACTGGATGGCACTGGGTTTGGTTTTTGGTTTTGGACATTATGTTGTGAGATAATTTTGGTACATCTTCATATCAGTGAGAAAAGGGCACTGACAGGTTTCCTCAAAGATGTTTGAGCAACAGGCAGTGTCTGTCTCTAGGTCAGAGGGCAGAATTTTTTTCTGAGTAGGGCAATAAACATATACTTCCTTAAAAGAATTGAAAATTTCTTAATTTCAGAGTTCCTCAGCTGTGACAAACACACCTATGTGTGCAGGCTTCATCTTTCTGCCTGAGCATTGCCCCCATGGTATTCGAGAAAGCAAAGATGATGCATATGGACCTGAAGCTAAAACTTCCTATTACGCCCTAATAATAAACTATCTAAACCATTTGTTTTCTTACCAACCAATTCTATGAGAGTGTGGCAAGCTGACCTAGCAGCTACTGTACTTGCTGCTACTTTAGTTCTGCTTGACCATTTGACAAGTTCCTATTGGAAACAGTTAAAAGGCTATGGAAAATTATATACCTTTTATTCTTCAAAAACACTGCAAAATTCACAAGTTACTAAGGAATTATCAGGCCAAAAATCTAAGTGAAAATATGAGATAAGATATTGAAATAAGGAAGTTAAACATTTTTATCCTAAGGGCTTTTGCCAAACCTGGAGAATCTGAAGTTAAGTTTTGAACTTCTGTGTCAGGAGAGAAAGGTGACAAAGAAGGAAAGAACACTAGAGAAGGAATTATTTGGAAAGATACCATAATGCTGGAAGAGGTATGAATTCTAAGTTTGTGTGAACTTGAGGAAACTTAGCGTTTTCCAGTGTTACAAGGAAAGTTCCCTTCTCACTGGTAAGAGAAAAAGGAAAAACCCTTTGAGACATAACCAAAAGCTTGCTAATGCTGATGTGTAGGATGTATCACATCACCTTGTCTGCCTAAAGTACCTTGGGATGTGAATTTAGATTAAAGTGGGAGTACTTCTAGGTGTTTAGGAGAACAAATACTAATACTCTCTGGAGGAAAGCCCCTGATTTTAGACCTTAAAGAATCCCCACAAATAACTGGCCAAGGAAAAAAAGCAGCCAATCATGTGAAAACAGAATAAAATAAAATAAAAGCATTAGAAAGAAGAAATGACCTACAAATATTTCAAATATTGGAGTTAATAGTGATGTATTATTAAATGATAATAATATGTTTAAAAGAAGACGAGCTTGCAGATGATATGATCCTATACATAGAAAACCCAAGGGACTCAATAAAAAGACAATTGGAACTAATAGAGAGGTTCAGCAAAGTGGCAGGATACAAGATCAACATACAAAAATCAGTTGGATTTTTCTACACCAGCAAGGACTCCTCTGATAAAGAAATAAGGGAAACCATACCATTCACTATAACTACGAAAAAGATAAAATAACTAGGTATGAACCTCACCAGAGACACAAAGATCTATACAGAGAAATATAAAACACTGCTACAAGAGACAACAAGGATACTACATAAATGGAAGAACCTACCTTGTTTACAGATAGGTAGACTAAACATTGTGAAAATGTCAGTATTACCTAAAGCAATCTATACATTTAATGCAATCCCGATCCAGATTTCAACAAATTTTTTTAAGGACATGGAAAAACTAATTACTAATTTCGTATGGAAAGGAAAGAGACCTAGAATAAGCAGAGCACTTCTCAAGAAGAAAAACAAAGTGGGAGGTCTCACACTCCTAGATCTTAAGAACTACTATATAGCCACAGTAGTCAAAACAGCATGGTATTGGTACAATGACAGACAGATAGACCAATGGAACAGAATGGAAAGCTCAAACATTGACCCATCCATCTATGGACAACTGATCTTTGACAAAGGCCCAAAGCCCATTAAGTGGGGAAGAGGCAGCCTCTTTAACAAATGGTGCTGGCAAAACTGGATATCCACCTGTAGAAAAACGAAACAAGACCCATACCTCACCCCATACACAAAAACAAACTCAAGCTGGATCAAAGACTTAAATGTAAAACCCAAAATTATAAAATTCATCAAGGAGAAAATCTAGGAGCCCTAATTTATGGCATAAATAGACTGTCAAGCATAACC
>NW_006922507.1:304232-304845 GCF_000298275.1 Orycteropus afer afer | reverse complement strand
GGACCAACTCATAGTGACCCCTCCTTGGGTTTCCGAGGCAGTATCACTAGGGAAGTAGATTGCCCCACCTTCCTGCTGACTTGGGTAGGGGGAGGGATATACGGGAAGGATATATGACCACCATGATAACATTGGGAAATGAGAGGACACTGAACTGTGCTCATGATAGATGACAGATGTTAAAACCAACCACAATACCACATTGCCATTAACACCAAACACTAGGCTATACAGATAAAGACATAAACACCTGAGAGATCAGACAGAGATCAGTGAATAGAGGTATATGCTAGACCAAGGATAGACTCAGGTGAGGCTAATCTTGTACAGACACCAGTGAGACAAAATACCTGCAGTCCTTACAGAAACAATAGAAGATAGACACAGAGTAATCCCTCACAGACATCTGATCACTATGGGAGAGAGAGCCAATAGAGCTACTACCTCAGGACCATAGTACTGGGGGACACCCGACTCAATTGGCACAACAAAATACATAAAAGCATTGCTCCACATCCTACATTGGTGAGTAGTGACTGGGGTCTTAAAAGCTTTCAAACAGCCATCTAGGATGCAGCTAATGGTCTCCCAGCATCAGAAGTGAAGAAGAACC
>NW_006922507.1:295853-303117 GCF_000298275.1 Orycteropus afer afer | reverse complement strand
GCTCCTCGGAAGGAAGGTTGGGCAATCCTACTTCCGTAGTGATACTGCCTCGGAAACCCAAGGAGGGGTCGCTATGAGTCGGGGCCGACTTGACGGCAAACAACAACAACAACAACAACAATGCTTGATATATATATACATATTTGAATGATGGAATAACCAATTCATAGGTTCAAGGAGTAATATTAGGCAGTTTCCTTTCTGTACAAAAAATAGCAATAGTGGAAATCAGAGTAGAATGATATACTAAATGTACTGGGAAAACAAATAAATACCAACCAAGAATTTTATGCTAAGTGAAAATAAATATCTAGAACTGAGGTAAGACAAAGACATTTTAAAACAAACAAAATCAGAAAAAGGTGTTTTTACCAGCATGTTTTCATTAAAGGAAAATCTGAAGGATGTAGTTTTGAGAAGGAAAGTGGTTCCAGGGGAAATATTGGAGATGCCAGAAGGAGCAAATAATAAAACAAGTGATAATATTTAGTAAATATTTAGTAAATCTCACGGATATTTAACTTTATAAAATAAATAATGTTTAATGAGATTAAAATACACAAGATCTAATTGAACAGATTGCAATTGAGTTAAAGTATCCCAACATCCTTGTATTGTTAAAGAAGAGATTAAAGGTATTAAACTTTTCAGCCTTTATTAATTACTCTATGTGTGTTTCAATTCTAGACTAACTTTAAAATGATAGTATGGAGACAATACAATTTAATATAATGAAGGGAAAAAAAAAACACTCAAACAATTGGAGAGAAAAAAAATAGAGCAGGATAAATGAATTGAAAATGCAAAATAAGATAGTAGATATGATAGCAGATATGAATCCAAATATATACTAATTACATTAATATAAGTTAAATGAATCTACGTAAAAGTCAAACTATATCATACTTCATAAAAACATGAATTCAACTATCTGTTATTTGAAAGATCATATCTAAATTATCAGGAATCAGAAAATTAAAAGGAAAAGAAAGGTGGAAAATAATGTAATACTATCTCATGTAACTGCTAATATTATACAAAATAGATTCAAAGCAAAAATCATTAATAGACATAAAGAGGATCGTATTATAATGACAAAATGTTAAGTTATTATACATACATAAAAATTGCTATTTTATAGACATTACTACATAGGCCAATAAGTCAGTAATTGACAGAAAAAATTGTTAAATATATTTTTGTCAAGTTGACAATTATCAAAATAATTGACAGATGCTTGCAAAATATTTTCCAATTGGAGTCATGACGTCTACATGAAAATAATTGTTTATATATCATATGTATACTTTCAAATGTTTATATATCATATGAGAACTTTCACATCTTTGAAACTTTATGTTGTAACATATATCATTAGTCTTATTGCCAATAATGTGAGAATGCATACTAAACAACAGCAAAAAAAAACTCACTGCCATCGAGTCAATTGGACTCATAGCGACCCCTCCTTGGGTTTCCTAGGTGGTATCGCCACAGAAGTAGATTAAAATAGCCGAATCTTTTTTCTCAGGAGTGGCTGGTGGGTTTGAACCACCAGCCTTCTAGAATGTATACTACTTAACTTTAATCCCTAGTATTCATGGATCCACCACTCATCTTTCAGTTAGTCATACTGTGGTAGCTTGCATGTTGCTGTGAGGCTAGAGACTATGCAACTGGTATTTCAAATGACAGCAGGGTCACCCATGGTGGACAGGTTTCAGTGGAACTTCCAGACTAAGAAAGATTTGGAAGAAGGAAGGAGCCATCCACTTCTAAAAACATTAGCCTGTGAAAGCTTTATAAATAGCAGTGAAACACTGTCTGATATATTACTGGCAAACATTATGAATAGCCCTGAAACATTGTCCGATATAGTGACAGAAGATGAGCCCCATTCAGGTTGGAATGAACTCAAAATATGACTGGGGAAAAGCTGCCTCCTCAAAGTAGAGTTGACCTTAGTCACATGAATGGAAGAATGCTTTCAGGACCTCCGTCTGTTGACATGACATGACTCAAAATGGGAAGAAACAGCTGCAAAAACTTCCATTAATAATCAGAACATGGAATATACAAAGTATGAATCTAGGAAAATTGGAAGTTGTCAAAAATAATATGCAGTGCATAAACTTCAATATTTAAGCATTATTGAGCTGAAACGGACTGGTTTTGGCCATTTTGAATCAGATAACCATATGATCTATCATGCTGGAAATAACAAATGGGAGAGGAGTGGCAAGGCATTCATCATCACAAAGAATGTTTCAAGATTTATCCTGCAGTACAAGGCTGTTAGTGTTAGAATAATATTCATATGTCTACAAGGAAGACCAGCTAACACTTCTACTACTCAAATTTACGCACCAACCACCCAAGCCAAAGATGAGGAAATTGAAGCTCTCTTACTAACTTATTCTGTCTGAAAGAAAGGTCATGGTGCCCTTTGGAAATTTAATGATATATATGGATTTTCTCCCCAAGAATAAAATGACCTTTTGTATAGTCATAGAAGCATTTTAAAATATAATTTTAGGAGCTCATGGAACTGCCTAAATGCCCTCTATTGACTCAAAATTAAGATCTCTTCATCTAAAAGATTTATTCATTCCAATATTCTACAAATATTTATTGAATACCCATTATATGTCAGCAATTGTAAAATTAACTGTGTGCAGAGAAAATAATACATTGAATCCTTGTACTCACAATGCTCATGGTATAAAACATAAATAAAAATGTGTGAATAAATTACCATAGGATCTTTGAGGAAGATACACAAATTCTTAACTTAATGATGTCTTTCTATTATTGTTTTAGTAAAAGCTTTTGGTCTAGTTTCAAATTCCATTTTGCTGTTATATAAAAGTTCTAGATATCATGAATAAACTCTGGCTGGCCAAAAAGAAAATGAACTCATCTAATAATCAATTATTATACTCCATTTAGTCTCTCTACTTCCATTAGTTCTTTTTTCTGAGTTTTATCACACATCATCATATTACTTAATTAAAAATCTTTACTGGTATATACTTAATAGTATATAGTAAAAAATCTTTATTTCGGTTTAGCCAACATAATGGCAGATGGGTTTCTCATGAGTGGTTTTGCAAAAAAAAAAAAAAATGTCTGCAGGTCATTTTGCTCAAAAGAAATAACACATCCCTTAGGCTTTTTCAAAGAAGCTTTGTCTGCCTTTGCTTTCTAAAATGTCATTGACAACTTGAAAATAAATAAATGGATGAAACACTTCAGTTGAACTGATTGTAGTGATGGACAAGATGACTTCTCAAGGGAAGTATGGCCGCGGGCCTGCTGCACTGAGGATGGGTTTAAAGGCTGGAACTTTATCTTACCTGCAGTGCTTGTTGCCTGTCAGCGTGAAGAGTGAATGATTATTTTCTCTGGACCTCTAAGCTGCTTCCCAGGACTCCTGCACATCTCACTGGTTTATGCACACTCAGAATACCTAGAGGAGGTATTCTGCCTATGGCTGGATTAACCTCACTTTTTCTTGGATTTTGAAAAAGAGAATGCCAAATTGGTCAAAACTTTTTTCGTTGTATTTCACTTTCATCCATCAATTTTTTGAAATGAAATTGCTTTCACCTGTTTCCAGAAATATTGCAGGAGGGGATTTTCATTTCAAATGATTAATATAATCAGTG
Organism: Orycteropus afer afer; assembly: GCF_000298275.1. Taxonomy (NCBI): domain Eukaryota; kingdom Metazoa; phylum Chordata; class Mammalia; order Tubulidentata; family Orycteropodidae; genus Orycteropus; species Orycteropus afer. Next base: position 299,449 of record NW_006922507.1, on the reverse strand, counting down.
TCTTCATAACTAACAACTAAAGCTTAAAATAATACATGAATACATTAAAATAATATGTACCCCTTCAAACTAAGTTTGCAGCAAGTTTTTGGGCAAGGTAAAATAACTAAATTTGCATATCAGCTCATGTAATTTTCAATGATATTGGGTAAAGAACAACCAATATTACTACAATATATTTAAAACAATTGCACAGTGCATCTACTAAATGGATACACTTATTTCAGAAGTATAGGACCATATATCAATTGATCACTCTTCAATGGTTTTGGATATAATTGTCGATCAATTTCTTTCCTAGAATTGGTAAATTAACTATCAGTCACTTAAAATGGAATTTATTTCAGAGTGTAGTTCTGAGTTATTCCCCTACTAGGTATTTAATATTCATATAAACTATTGGATCATTAGTTCATGCCCAGTCTTGAACTTGATCTAAGACTTAAAGCCTTGATCCTTTATTTCATGAACATTTAATTGCACTGAATTCTTTTCCTCTTACAGTGTGAGAGAGAGACATATTCTTTATTGCTAAAGTTATCCGTTGTGCTTGGCATTTTAATTTACTTTCTTAAACTTTTTAACCAAGGACCATTTCAATTCCAATGAGCATACTTTATCACACTTTTTCAGATGATTTCATTTTCTCTTTGAAGTTATTTTTTTTAATTCTTCTGAAGCTTATGAATATTTTCCCTCTAGTTCTAGCTTACTAAACATAACATTGAAGTCTTACTGAAATCATTCTTGTATGACTTTGGGATTTTGGTCAGTGACTGACTATAGTTCAAGAAGTGTATCATATTTCTAACTATCTACTACACATCATCAAATGTAAATCATCTTCATTAATCTAACTGATAAATAGGATATGTGACCAATCTTGATAAGAATAAAGTACATTGAGATAAAATCACTATATTTTGGAGAGTACTGAACATGTAGTGTTGGTGAAGAATATTAAATATGCAAAGAACTAACCCCGCCTCCTTCCCTATGTTGGCTATCCTCCTTCAGTAGTCAGTGGTCTGAGCAACATCATGATGGGCTCTGGGTTCTATAGAAGGCAGAAGGAGTAGATGATTTTTTACTGTCTGCTTCTGCATACTGTCTATATACTTTACACATTCATATGGTTTATAAAGAATCACATTGAAATTATTTATCTCAACTCAACCATTATTCCTCATAAAATTTAATAATTCTGTGAATTGTTTTATTAGTAGTTTACGTCTTCCAAACTATTTTTTTCTCATTTTATTTTCATTAAGTAGACAATGAGTGAATAATGCTCAGATATTAAGTAGTAAAATTGGGATGACAGCATAGTTTTTCTGATTCCCAATTTGGTAATCTTTAAGCTATATTACTATTACACAAATTCTAATGTTTCACAAATACAGCAAGAAAATTATTGGCTATATTTGGAAATTCATTGATTTGAAACAAGAATTACTTTCTTACCATATTTAATATAGATTTGATTAAAATACTATTTGTTGTTGTTCCTACCCATCTGTTGTTGTTGTTGTTCTTATGTGCCGTGGAGTCAGACCCGACTCATGGCGACCCCTCCTTGGGTTTCCAAGGTGGTATCACTACGGAAGTAGATTGCCCAACCTTCTTCCCCAGGTGGGGGCTACCCATCTAATGGCCTCCAGTTCAAGGAGATTTATGCACAAGAGAATGACACGTTGCTCAGTCCCGGGCCATCTTCATGATCATTGGTATGCCTGGGTCCATTTTTGTGGCTTTTGTGTCACTCCATGTCTTTGAGAGCTTCCCTCATTTTCATTGGCTCTTCACCAAACACGAAGCTCTTTACTGGCAGTTAGTTTTCTCTCACGATGTGTTCAAAGTACGTGAGCCAAAATCTCACCACCACCCTTGCTTCTAAGGAACGTTCTGGTTATCTTCTAGGATTGATTTGCTCCTTTCTGGCAGACCACAGTATATTTAATATTCTTCACCAACACTACAATTCAAATGCATCAATTTTTATTCCATCTCCCCTTTTCATTGTCCAGCTTTCAAACTCATGTGAGACTCATTTTGTGTAGTCTAACATGCAAAGAGTACTGCTAGGTTATCATTGCCCCTTGTTCCAGATTTTATTCTCAATAAAGAAAAACACAAGGTGAGCTTAACATTCTACCAACTTTACTCTTGATGATTTACCATTTGCTAAGTGGCTGAGTGCACAGAGGCTGAGCAGAAAACAAAAACTCAGGACTCTTGGTAGTTCTTTAGGTTCAGAGACCTAAAAAAACACAAATGTATAAATTGATGGTTAATTTACTGATTTAACTGAGAATGGGATACTGCATTGAACCAGAATATAGGGTGCTGCAGAGACTATTCTCTCAAATTCAGTCCTCCATTTGTTCTCATAGTAGTATTAGTACATCTGATTTTTATCTGGGCCAGTACCATTCAAATAGAGATGACATTTTTAGCTTACCTATATTCTCAATGCATGTGTACATTGTTGTTGTTGTTGTTGTTATGTGCATCGAGTCGGCCCCAACTCATAGCAGTACATATATACTTCTAATTCAGAAACCAAATCACATGGAAATAAATGATAATATGCTTTGAAAAATCAGCCACTGAAAAAATCCTATGGAGCACAGTTTTACATGCAGGATGTGCCTTTGAGTCAGATTCCACTCAATGGCAACTGGTGCCGGATGTGGTAAAGATTCAGTCTCATATAGGAATACCCACATTACATAGTTGTGCTCAGTACAGTTTAGATATTCCTGAAGAAGCACGTAACACATAGTAGGTGTTCATATATCATAGTATGTGCTCTTAAATGTATAGTATCTAAGTAGAAACTGTAATGGTTGTTGCAAATGCATTTCTTTCTGAAGATATTTGTTAAAATATCTGTTACTCTGAATTTAGATTTAAATATAGGTTATGTAACATGTAAGAGGGAAAATTCACTTTTATTGATTGTGCCTATATTTCTGAAGCACAGGTAAAGAAGCATGGCATCTAAAACTCAATATCAATGTATCTTATATGTTATGGCTCCTTTCGATTTTTAATTATTTGAAATAAAATTTGCTGATATAGCAAAATTTGAAAAGTAAAATTTTATATATGATTCCAATGAAAGCTATATGATATAGAATCACGTGTGTACAGAATGAAATGAATATATTTCTAATAAGACTTTTAAAAATACACAATTATGGTAATTTAATCAGTGTGCGTTTTGGTTCTGTTCTTACACTTTACAATCTTAAATTAATGCCTTCTTTATAGCTTTATTGAATGTCATGAAACTGAAAACTATACAATCATACTCTGAATTGGCAGAGAAGGCTTAACAACATCCAAAGCTGATTATTAATAATCTGTAAAATAATATATCACATGTATTTTGATTTGTTTTAGAAAATTTCAGCAAGTTAAAGCAAACTGTTATTGAATAAATTTTAAAGAAGCGATATGAGATATTCAACAAAATCATAATACTTCACACAATTGTAACTCAGATTTCTATTGTTCTTCCTCATTTCTCTCCCTCTATCTTCTTCTTATTCTTCATTTTCTTCTTGGTTTATCTTTACTTTTCCAAATAT
>NW_006922507.1:268618-293585 GCF_000298275.1 Orycteropus afer afer | reverse complement strand
ATGAGTTGGCATCAGCTCGATTGGAGTGAGTTTGGTTTCATTTTTGGATGTTTTTGTTGATGATATGTGCCGTGGAGTCAGACCCGACTCATAGCAAGCCCTCCTTGGGTTTCCAAGGCGGTATCACTATGAAAGTAGATTGCCCCATTTTCCTTCCTGAGGAGTGGCTGGTGGGTTTGAACTGCCAGCCTTCTGGTTAGCAGTCATATGTCTCAGGCACTATGCTACCAGAGCTCATTTTTGGATGATCCCTTGTAAATTAAATTTTGTATATGATATGTGGTATGGGTCAAAGCACTTTTTTTTTCTTCATATGGATTCCCAATTTTCCCAGCACCATTTGTTGAAAAGGCTATTTATTCTTTCAGCACTGAATTGCCTTTGCAGCTTTGTAAAAAGTTAGTAGATCATGTCTTGTATGCGTATTGTGTGTGTGTGTGTGTGTGTGTGTAGATCTGTTTCCCAATTCTCCCTTATGTTGCACTGACCTCCATGTTTAAGCTTTTGTTCTTCCTACCTTATCTTACTGTGTTACTGTAGCTTTATAAATCTTGAAGTCAGGTAGTGTAAGTTCTTCATTTTTTAGGTCCTTTGAATTTTCATATGCATTTTAGAATATGCTTGTCAATCTCTGTAAAATATTTTACTCTTATTTTATATTTATTTATAAATAAATGTAGAAATGACTGACATTTTAAAGTATTGAATTTTCTGATACAATAACAGATACAATAACATTTTATCTTTCTCAATTTGTTTACATATTTTTGAAAATTATTTTAGTGATTTTACTTTTCAGTGTATAGGTCTTACATGGTTTTCTCATATCAATCCCTAAAAATTTCATATTTATCTCTAGATCTTTCATGTTTTTGATATTTTATATGGTATCTTAAAATGTCATTTCTGGTGGTTGTTAAATTAACTTTTAGATATTGATCTTGCATTTAACAACTTGTTAAATAAACATGACCGATCCGTTAGTCGTTTTGTAGCTTCCATAAGGTTTTCTAAATAGAAAATCATTTCACATGCAAACAACAATAGTTTGTGCTTCTTTTCCAGTTGGGTACCTTTTGTATCTTTTTCTTACCTTATTGCACTTGCAGGAAATTCCAGCATAATGTTAAATGGGAGTGGTTTCCCATTTAACATTATTTTCCCTTATCTTTGGAATGCATTTAGTCTACGTTAACTGTATGTTTTTCATAGTTGTTCATTATTAGATCGAGGGAGTTCCTACCCATTGCTAGTATGCTAAGAGTTTTTATTAGAATTGATTTTGAGTTTTGTCATTTAATTTCATTTTTAATCACCAAGTACGGTGAATAACATTGATTGGATTTCAGTGTTTAAACAACCTTGAATTCCTAGATTAACATCACTTTCATCAAGATACAATTTCCTTTTCTTGTAATGTTGTATTTTATTTCCTAATTTTTTTTTTTTGGTATATGTGTTCATCAGGGACATTGTTATGCAGTCATTTATTTATTGTTTGGTAATATTATTGGTTTTGTGTTGGTATCAAAATAATACTAGCTAGTAGAATGATTTGGGATTTATTTATTCCTTTTTTATTTTCTGGAATAGTTTCTTCTTTATGTGTTTAGTAGATTTTACCAGTGAAAGTACCTGGTCTTGGAGTTTTCTATTACGCAGGTTTTAAGTGAAAATCCATTGTAATATGTTTGTTCCCATATAACAATTTATACATACATCTATCAATATTCATATATATATATATATAGAGAGAGAGAGAGAGAGAGAGAGAGAGAGCGCTCTGGTAGCATAGTGCCTAAGGCACTTGACTGCTAACCAGAAGGCTGGTGGTTCAAACCCACCAGCCACTCCTCAGAAGGAAGATTGGGCAATCTACTTCCGTAGTGATACTGCCTCGGAAACCCAAGGAGGGGTCGCTATGAGTCGGGTCCGACTCAACGGCACATAACAACAACAACAAATATATATATACATATATACACACACACACATATATAATTTTCTGGAGTGAATTTTGATTGAATTATTCAAGAAAATTATCCATTTTACTTAAATGTTCAAATGTTTTGGTCTTATGTTGTTTATAATGATTTATTATTATTCTTTCAATATCTGTAGAACCTATGATCATATCACCACTCTATTCTCTGATATTGGTTATTTGTGTTTTTTCTCTTTCTTTTCTTGTTGGAGATTTTATTCATCTTCTAAAAATAGCTTTTCAGTCCATTGAGTTTTCTCTACTGTTTTTATGTATTCTACTTCATTGATTTATGCTTTAGTAATTATTATTTCTTTATTTATTCTTATTTTGAGTTTACTTTTTTTTTCAGTAGTTTGTTGAGGTGAGATTTGAAATACACAAAACAAAACTCACCTTTCAAATACCAGCAGTGTCACCCATAGTTGACAGGTTTCAGCAGAGCTTCTATATTAAGACAGACTAGGAAAGAGGACCTGGTTATAACCTCTGAAAAAATTAACAAGTGAAAATCTCATGAATTGAAGTAGAACATTGTCTGATATACTGCCAGAAGATAAGCCCCTCAAGTTGAATGGCACTCCGAAGACAAGTGGGAAAAAATTCCTCCTCAAAGTAGAGTCGACCCTAATCACATGGATGGAATAAAGCTTTCTGGACCTTCATTTGCTGATATGACATGACTCAAAATCAGAAAAAAACAGCTGAAAACATCCATTATTAATGAAAACATGGAATGTATAAAATATGAATCTAGGAAAACTGGAAGTCATTCAAAATTAAATAGAATACATAAAGATTGATATCCTAGACATTAGTGAACTGAAATGGACTGGTATTGTCCATTTTGAATCAGACAAACCTATGGTCTACTATGCTGGGAATGACAAATTAAAGAGGAATGTTGCTGAATTCAAGGTCAAAAAGAATATTTCAAGATCTATCCTGAATAACAATGGTGTCAGTGATAGATTAATTTGCACCCACCTACAAGGAAGATCAGTCAATATGGTTGTTATTCAAATTTGCCTACCAAACACTAATGCCAATATGAATAAATTGAAGATTTTTACCAAATTCTAAAGTCTGAGATTGATGAAACATGAAATCAAGATGAATTGATAATTATTGGTGATTGGAATATGAAAGTTAGATAAAGGATTCAAAGCTGGAAAATATGATCTGGTGATAGAATCAATGCTGGAGATTGCATGATAGAATTTTGCAAGACCAATGCCTTATTCATTGCAAATAACTTCTTTCAAGAGCATAAAATGTAACTATACACATGGAGCTCATCAGATGGAATGCACAGGAATAAAATTGACCACTTCTGTCGAAGGAGACTATAGAGAAGCTCAATATCATCAGGCAGAACAAGGCTAGGGGCTGACTGTTGAATAGACCATCAATTTCCCAGATGCACGTTAAAGCTGAAGTGGAAGAAAATTAAAACAAGCTCATGAGAGCCAAAGTATGACTTTGAATTTATCTCACCTGAATTTAGAGACCATCTCAAGGATTGATTTGATGCATTGAATACTAATGACTGAAGATCGATGAGTTGTGGGATAACATCAAGGGTATCATGCATGAAGAAAGAAAAATGTCATTGAAAAGACAGGAAAGAAAGCAAAGGCAACAATAGATGTCAGAGAGACTCTGAAACTTGCTCTTCAATGTGGAGTGGCTAAAGCAAATGAAAGAAACGATGAAATAAAAAAGCTGAACAGAGGATTTCAAAGGCCAGTCAATAAAACAAAGTATTGTATTGTAATGATTTGTGCAAAGACCTGGAGCTAGAAACTACAAGTTACCAACATGCTTGTTGTTGTTGTTGTTATGTGCCGTCGAGTCAGCCCCGACTCATAGCGACCCCTCCTTGGGTTTCCAAGGCAGTATCACTACGGAAGTAGGATTGCCCAACCTTCCTTCCGAGGAGTGGCTGGTGGGTTTGAACCGCCAGCCTTCTGGTTAGCAGTCAAGTGCTTTAGCCACTATGCTACCAGAGCTCCTACAACATGCTTAGCATTTCTAAACCTGAAAGAACTCAAGAAAAAAAAGTTTTAAATGTTAATAATAAGTTGCAGTATTAAAGGATTCTGTGAGGAAGTGTTGAATAATGCAGCAAGCATCAAAAGAAGATGGAAGGAGTACAAAGTTCAATTACTTCAGGAGGTAGCACATAATCAAGAATCAGAGATATCAAGGAAGAAGTCCAAGCTGCACTAAAGGCGTTGGTGAAAAATAAGGCTCCAAGAATTGACAGAATACCAATTGAAATGTTTCAGCAAATGGATGTAATGCTGGAAGTGCTCATTCATCTATGCCAAGAGATTAGGAAGACAGTTACTTGGCCAACCATTTGGAAGAGATCTATATTTGTACCCATTCTAAAGAAAGGTGATCCAATGGAATGTGTAAATTATTGAATAATATCTTTAATATCACACACAAATAAAATTTTCTGGAAGATAATTTAAAAAATGGTTGTGGCAGTACCTTGACAGGAACTACCACTTCAACTGGGATTCCGAAGAGGACATGAAACGAAAGATATTTCTGATTCAGATGGATCTTGGCTGAAAGCAGAGATTACCAGAGAGATGCTTACATGTTTTTTTTTTTTTTTTATTGACAATGCATAGGCATTCAACTGCGTTGATCATAAAAATTATGAAAACTTTATTAAGAATGAGATTCCAGAATACTTAATTGTGCTCATAATTGTGGAACCTGTACATAGACCAAGAGACAGTCATTCAAACAGGACAAGGGGATACTGTGTGGTTGAAAATCAGGAAAAGTATGTGTCAGGGTTGCATCCTTTCACTACTCTTATTCAATCTGTATGTTGAACAAATAATATGAGAAGCTGGACTATATGAAGAAGAATGTGGCATCGAGATTGGAGGAAGACTTATTTAACAACCTGACATATTAAAAAATACAATTTTGCTTCTTGTAAGCATATAGAACTTGAAGCACTTGCTGGTGATGATCTAAGGCTACAGCCCTCTATATAGATTACACCTCATCATAAAAGAATACAAATCCTCACAGCTGGATCAATAAACAACATCATGAGAAATGGATTAAATATTGAAGTTGTTAAGTATTTCATTTTATTCGGATCCACAGTCTACAATCATGGGAGCAAATGACTTATCTAGTTGTTAGGTGCCATTGAGTCAGCTCTGACTCACAGCGATCCTATGTACAACAGAATAAAAAGCTGCTGGGTCCTGTGCCATCCTCAATATCCTTGCTATACCTGAGGCCATCTTTGCAGCCACTGTGTCAGTCCATCTTGTTGAGAGCCTTCCCCTTTTTTGGTGACCCTCCACGTTACCAAGCATGATAACTTTCTCCAGGGAATGGTCCCTTCTGACAATGTGACCAAAGTAGGTGAGACAAAGTCAGACCATTCTCGCTTCCATGAAGCATTCCAGCTACACTTCTTCCAGGAATGATTTGTCTGTTATTCTGGCATTCCATGGTAATTTCAGTTTTCTTCGCCAACACCACAACTCAAAAGTATTAAGTTTTCTTTGGTCTTCCTTATTCATTGTTCAGCTTTCACATGCACATGAGGCAATTGAAAATAACATGGCTTGGGATAGGTGCACCTTAGTCTTGAAAGAGATACCTTTGCTCTTCAACACATTAAAGAGATCATTTGCAGCAGAATTGCCCAATGCAGTATGCCATCTGATGTCTTGGCTGCTGCTTCCATTTGTGTTGATTGTGGAACCAAGGAACATGAAATCATTGACAACTTCAATCTTTTCTCGGTTTATCGTGATGCTGCTTATTGGTCCAGTTGTAAGGATTTTTGTTTTCTTTATGTTGAAGTGTAATCCATAATGCAGGCTTAGTCTTTAATCTTCACCAGTAAGTGCTTCAAGCCATCTTCACTTTCAGGAAGCAAAGTTGTGTCATCTGCACATCACAGGTTGTTAATGAGTTTTTCTCCAATCCTGATGTCATGCTCTTTTTCATATAGTCCAGCTTCTCAGATTATATGTTCAGCATATAGGTTGAATAAGTATGGTGAAAGGATACAACTCTGTCACACCCCCTTCCTGATTTTAAACTATGTATGCAGTTTCCCCTTGTTCTATTCAAATGACACCCTCCTGGTCTATGTACAGGTTCCTCATGCACACAATTAAGGGTTCTAGAATTACCATTCTTCTTAATGTTATCCATCATTTGTTTTGATCCACACAGTCAAATGCTTTTGCATAGTCAATGAAACACAAGTAAACATCTTTCCGGTATTCTTTGCTTTCAGCCAAGATTCATCTGAAGTCACCAATGATATCCTCTCATTCCATGTCCTCTTTTGAATCCAGCTTGCATTTCTGAAAGTTCCCCATCAATATACTGCTGCAACCATTTTTGGCTTATCTTCAGCAAAATTTTACTTTCATGTGACATTAACGATATCGTTCTGGTTACCTGGTGCCACTCTGACAGGAATATACCACAAATGGGATGACCTTAACAAACAAGAGTTTATTCTTAAAATTCAGAGGCTTTAATTCCAAGTTCAAAGTGCCAGGCTTTAGGGGCTGGATTTAAGCCCCTCAACCTTGGGCTTCAGCTCTGCCTCTTGCTCCCAGCCCACTGGAGCTAGAGGCTTTTCTTCACTCAGATAGCTACTGACTGCTGAGACTGACAAGCCCAAGGTTGAAAAGTAAAAAGGCACAGTTCCAATGTTACCAAATCACATGGCAAGCCATTAATTCATGTCCATGGAAAGTCCCAAGGTCGGCAGAACTTGACAGGCTGCTGCACAATGACAAGGCTACATGCAGGGTACAAGCATACCATAAACTAGAGACCATTCCCAAAGTTGTTTCTTATATATGGGAATACCCAAATCAGCTACTCAGCTGCTCCAGTAGATTCCACCATAGAGTTAATCTCCATGGGGAATATCTACAGTCAGCTGCCCAGCTGCTGAACCAGGCCTAGCCAAGTTGACACACAACCTTAACAGATATTGTTTGGTAATTTCCACATTTTGTTGGATCACCTTTCCTTGGAATGGTTTCAAATATGGATCTCATCCAGTCAGTTAGCCAGGTAGCTGTATTCCAAATTTCTTGGCATAGATGAATAAGTGTCTCCAATGCAGCATGCATTTGTTGAAACATCTCAGTGAGTATTCTGTCAATTCCTGGAGACTTATTTCTTGCCAATTCCTTCAGCACAGTTTTGATGTCTTCCTTCAATACCATTGGTTCTTGATCATATGCTACTTTCTGAAATAGATAAACATCCACCAATTCTTTTTTGTACAGTGATTCTGTGTATGCCTTTCATCTTTCTTTGATGTTTCCTGCAAGATTCAATGTTTTGCCCGTAGAATATTTCAATATTGCAACTCAAGGCTTAAATTTTTTCTTCAGTTCTGTCAGCTTGAGAAATGCTGAGTGTGTTCTTCGCTTTGGTTTTCTAACTCCAGGTCTTTGCACATTTCATCATAATAATCGACTTTGTCTTTTCCAGCATCTCTTTGAAATCTTCTGTTCAGATCTCTTATCTTGTCATTTCTTGCATTTGAAACAGCTACTCTTCATTCAAGGGTAAGTTTCAAAGTCTCTTCTGATATCCATTTTGGTCTTTTCTTCCTTTTCTGTCTTTTTAATAACATTTTGTTTTCTTCATGATGTTCTTGATGTCATCCCATAATTTGACTGTTTTTTGGTCACTGGTGTTCAATGCGTCAAATGTATTCTTCAGATGGTTTCTAAATTCAGGTGGAATATAATCGAGGTCAAAATTTGGCTCTTATAGGTTTGTTTTAATTTTCTTCAGCTTCAACTTGAACTTGCATATGAGGAATCAATGGTCTGTTCCACAGTCAGTTCCTGGCCTTGTTTGGGCTGAAGATATTGAGCTTCTCCATTGCCTCTTTCCACAGATGTAGTTGATCTGATTCCTGTGTATTCCATCTGGTGAGGTCCATGTGTATAGCCACTGTTTATGTTGCTGAAAATCAGTGTATGCAATGAATAAATTGTTGGTCTTGCAAAATTCTATCATATGATCTCCGGCCTCATTTCTATCACCAAGGCCGTATTTTTAAACTACCAGTGATTCTCATTGTTTCCAACTTTCACATTCCAATCACCGGTAATAATCACTACATCTTGATTGCCTGTTTGGTGAATATCAGACTGCAGAAGTTGGTAAAAATCTTCAATTTCCTTGTCTTTGACTTTGGCAGTCGATGCATAATAATAATAGTAGAATTTGAATTATAGTAGAATTAACTGGTCTTTCTTGTAGGCGAAGGCATATTATCCTATCACTGACAGCATTGTACTTTGGGGTAGATCATGAAACATTTTTTGTGACGATGAATGCCACACCATTCCTCTCCCTTTTGCCATTCCTGGCATAGGAGATCATATAGTTGATTCAAGATGGCCAAAACCAGTCAATTTCAGCTCACTAATGCCTAAGATATTGATGTTTATGTGTTCCATTTCATTTTTGACAACTTCCCATTTTCCTAGATTCATACTTTGTATATTCCATATTTCGATTATTAATGGGTGTTGGCAGTTGTTTCTTCCCATTTTGAGTTGTGTCATATTAGCAAATGGAGGTCCCAGAAACTTTACTCCATCTGTGTTACTAAGGTCAACTCTACTCTGAGGAGGCAACTCTTCCCCAGTCATATTTTGAGTGCTTTTCAACCTGAGGGGCTTATTTTCTGGCACTACATGAGACAACGTTTCAGGGTTATTCATGAAGTTTTCCAGTAATATATGAGACAGTGTTCCACTGCTATTCATAAGGTTTTCACTGACCAATTCTTCAAGAAATGGATGGCTCCTTCTGTCTTTTGAGTCTGTCTTAGTCTGGAAGCTCCATTGAAACCTGCCCACTATGGGTCACCCTGCTGGTATTTGAAATAAAAGTAGCATGGCGTCTAGCATCACAGCAACATGCAGGCCACCATAGTATGACAAACTGACAGATGAGTGGTGGAAAGAGCTCTAGTGGTATAGTGGGTAAGGTATTTGGCTGCTAACTGGAAGGTTGGCAGTTCAAACCTACCAGCTGCTCTGTGGGAGGCAGATGAGGCAATCTACATCCATAAAGATTTACAGCCTTGGAAATCCAATGGGGATTGCTATTATTTTTTTAAAAAAAGACTTATAGCAGTTGTCAAATCTGCTATAAAAGACTTCTTTAAAGTGATTAAAAGCCAAGATGTTACTTTGAGTATGAATGTGTTCCTGACCCAACCCATCATCTTTTTAATCACCTCCTATGTGTGTGAAAGCTGGACAATATATAAGGAAGACTGAAGAAAAAAATGATGCTTTTGTATTTTGGTGGTGGTGAAGAGTGTAGAATGAACCATGGACTGAGAAAATAACAAACATCTGTCTTGGAGCATGTGCAGGCAGAATGCTCCTTAGAAGAAAGGATGGGGAGACTTTGTCTCATGTATTTTGGACAAGTTATTAGAAGGGACAGTCCCTGTAGAAGGATATTATGCTTGGTAAAGTAGGGGGAAAAAGGGGAAGATCCTCAGTGAGAATGACTGATACAATGGCTACCCTAATGGACTGAAACATAGCAACAGTTATGAGGATGGTGTAGGACCTGGCAGTGTTTCATTCTGTTGTACATAGGAGTGAGCCCTGTTTCATTCTGTTGTACATAGGGCTGTTATGAGTCAGAACCAACTTGATGGCACCAAACAAAAACAACAACAACAAGGTGAGTTATGAAGTCATTGATTTGAGACTCCCACCAGCACTCCTTGGAAGGAAGATTGGGCAATCTACTTCCACAGAGATACCCAAGGAGGGGTCACTATGAGTCAATTGCCTCGATGGCAGTGAGTTTTTTTTTTTTTTTTTAAATGCAGGTATTTAATGCAAAATTTCTCTCTGCATATTTAGTTGTATCCTGGAGATATCTAAATATTGTGTTTTAAGTTTTATTTAGTCCAAAATAAATTCTAATTTCCCCTTTCACTACTTTTTGACCAATGGTTATTTAAAGGGCCATTATTTAGTTTCCAAATATTTTGTAATTCCCAAATTTTTGTTCAAAATGACTTGATTGGCAAATATAAACAAATATACATCCTGGTTTTTCAAGAGCAATTAAATGTCAAATAATAATGTCAAATAATAATAATGTAAAATAATTTTGCTTATATATATATTCTAATTATATGTGTGTGTGTATATATATATATATATATATATATGCTGGAATGTCATTAACAATTGTGTAAATTGAGGCATGTGAAACTTATATTTTCCAACTCAACCCTCAATCATAAGTAAAAATGTGAAATCTTTTTGATCCATCCTACTTAAGAGTCGTTGCATCACTATGCATTGCATAATGATATTTGGTGTATTGTGTTGTTGACCATGGTCAATTTAGGTGAAAACAATGTCTTACTCTAATAAAAGTGAGGTGATTGGAAATGAGTAATTTAAATCCCCTATAAATTTTGAATCTGCCCATTCTCCATTATCAGATACACTCACTGGGCTCTTCCAGGACAACATTTTTTTGTTGTTATTGTTATTGGACAATTTTTCTTGGTTTAGCTTCCAGGATTCTGTTTATCTTCTGGTAACCATCAACAGCTTGCTTCTCCTCTTCAGGGTTTTTAACTCACCTCCAGTGTAACACTTATTAATCATGAAAACAAAAGTCCATTCCTTTTTTTTTTTTTTAAATATATAAGTAATGGACATCAAAATCTATTGTGAAAAAGCTAAAAGTAATTGCTTTTTGTTTTTTCAAAATAGATTTTTATGTGCATTATTTATAACTACTAGCTAAATTAAAAAATATGTTTCCTTTTCCTGGAGGGCAAAGACAATTCTCCAAGTTTCACAGGAAATGACTGCTAATACTTTTATCTCTCAATGCAGCAAAAAAAAGTAAAAGAAAACAGCTTGATTTTCATAACTAAGCAAGATTAATATTCATATCTAGGTACTTTTTTGCCTGATATAAAAAGATTTCTCAAAAAGAGGGAAATCACTACCAGGCCAAACTAATGAAATGAGGATATCTATGAAATGTGCCTCAATGACTACACTGTATGTTTAATTTCATATATAAAAGTTTATATTCATAGTTGAAGAAAACATTTTGTTTCAGAAGCCTTGAGCATGAATTTTAGGTAACAAAATCTTTAATTCAAATATGCATTTGTTTTTATAAGTCCAAATATACTTCTATTATTTTGCCAATGTAGATATTTTGAGAAATATAATTTAATCTTCTGTAATTCCCAACTTTTTCTTCAAAATTACTTGATTGGCAAATATATTCCAATTAGAAAGATTTAACTAATCAAAAAATTCTTATTTTCTTGTATGAATACTGGAACTCTTAAGATAAAAATGTCAATAAATATTATATTCCAAGTTGTATATGTGTAATGGAAAAAGCTGACTTACTTTAAAGAATATATTAATGTCATCAATAATTACTTTGGAATGCCCACTTCATTATCATTCACTATATAGAGGCACTTTAGTTTCCTTTTACATTTGCCCTGTGGAAGTATGCCAATGTGCAGGACTCGCTCAATATATATTCCTTGCCTTTTAAGGAAATTGGGTGATCTTAAATTCATAATGTAAGCCATATTCCAAGCTTTCCAAGATACTCATTAATCTGTCAACATTTATCTTCCTTTCTTTGGGAATCCAAGATTTCAAGCCAGAAGAGCTTGCTGAAAGGGGGCTAACATGCACATTGGAAGGGAAGAACCATGTCTTCTTCAAAGCAGGCTTTAGCCTAAGCATTAGTGCATTACTGAATATGAAATGCACATTCCTGAATATCATACATCTCCCAAGATTATCTTTGGGAATTTATGACTATGATTATTTTTTTGATCTCTTGACAAGCAAATAAACTACAAGTATTCCCTATGATTTATTTGTTTTTTATCTATATACCTACTGTTATTTGTTAACAAAGAAAATGCATGAGGATGTGCACACACACATATGAGTGAAAGGAAATCAGATATTTCATCAAGCAAGAAAATCTTGCATTTTCAGTTTAAGAAATATATATTTTTCTTTTATTATGTGTTATGTCACAAGGAAGAATCATTTGACTCTTGCCACTTAACAAATAACAGTTACCTCTAAAAGAGTGATTCATAAGTCAGTAATGATGCCAGCAGTTAATAATCAGGCATAGGACTTTGTTAAATGGAATCCTAAAACACAATTTTAAATTGTGAGGTAACATTCTTAGAAATCATAAAAAAGTGACTTCTTAAAATTTATTTTTCAAAGTACTTCAGACCATTTAATTAATGCCATTCTCTTTTCCTACATATGAGAAAATTCTCCTTAGATTTACATACATACACAAATAGATGTATTTTCTGCAATTTTCTTTTTTTCAAATTAGTGTTCCACTACATGACCACATTGCGATTTATTTGTAAAATGTTACATTTATTGTTGAAGAGTCACACAGTTTTCAAGTTTTCCTAGTGCTAATAATGTGCTGATATACATTCCTAGAGCTCACATTTTGGCAAAATCTTTTGACCTTTTAATATATATTGATTCATATTCCTAAATGCATTAATTGATTCATATTTCCAAATTCCCCTTATAAACAAATTGTGTTGTCACCAGCAGTAAATGAGATTGTCCTTTTTCACAAGCCCTTCTCAAATTTTAATGATTGTTGATAATAATTTAAACATATTTTAACTAACTTCTATTTTAAAAAACATGAGATTAAATATTTTGCATGCTTATTTTTATTGCTTATTTATTATTCTATATTTTAAAATGAACTAATAACATCTTTGTGCATTTTCTACACTGGGATGTTCATCTACTTCTTATAGACTTATAGATATTAATTATAAAGATACAGACTTTAATCTCTTAAATTTTATGCCGTTTTTTCTAGTCAATTATTTGGTTATTAACCTTTCATTTATGTGAAGTCTGTCATGATCTTCAGTTCTTTCAGCTTGAGAAATGCCTAGTGTGTTCTTCCCTTTTGATTTTCTAACTCCAGGTCTTTGCATATTTCATTATAATAATTGACTTTGTCTTCTTGAGCTGCTCTTTGAAATCTGTTAACTCTTTTTTTTTTAATGCATTTTATTATTTAACAAATTCCCTTAATTTCTGCTTATCTTGAAATATCCTAATTTCAGCATCACATTTGAGGGACAATTTTGCTGGGTACATAATTCTTGGTTGGAAATTTTTCTCGTTCAGTGTTTTATATATACCATCCCACTGTCTTCTTGCCTGCATGGTTTCTGTTGAGAAATCCAAGCTTACTCTTATTGGTTGCCCCTTGTAGGTAACTGTTCATTTTTCCCATGCTGCTCTCATGATTCTTTCTTTGTCTTTGTTTTTGGTGAGTTTGATGATGATATGTCTTGGTGTTTTTCTTTTGGAGTCTATCCTGTTTGGGGTTCATTGAAAATTCCTGAATGGATATATTCTCATCTTTCATCATATCAGGGAAGTTCTCCTCCAACAAATCTTGGACAATTTTCTCAGTGGTTTTATTTTTCTCTTCCTGTTCTCAAATTCCAATGACATGTAGGTTATTTCTTTTGATGGTATCCCAAATGAACCTTAGGCTTTCTTCATTTTTTTAAATCTGTTTTCTGATCAATCTCTTTCCAAAGAAGTATTCAGGTATTTGTCTTCAATCTCATTAATTCTATCTTCCATTGCATCAATTCTACTCCTTTGCCCTTTCAATGTGTTATCTATTTCTGACATTTTAGTATCAATCTTCTGGATTTCTATCTGTAGATTTAGAATCATTTCTAATTTTTCATTTATTTTGTCATTTTACTTTGTATTTTCTTCCAAAATTCTTCTAGGGTTTTGTCTGTGTTTTCCTTGGTCTGTCTCTCAATCCTTTGAAGATACCTAAATATAATTCTTTTGAATTCCTTATCAGAGAGTTCCAGTGCTGCATCTTCCTCAGGGATGTGTTTTGGGTCTGTATCCTGGTCCCTTGTTTCCCCTGCTTTATCTTGCTTCTCTGTGTGGACTGTGATGCTCTGTTGTCTCCGAGGCATTGTGACATTTTTGTGTTTATACTTAATTGGTGATTTTATGCTGGAGTGACTTGCCCACAATTTTCAATTTTTTGTTTTGTTTCTATGTTATCTATACAGGCAGGGTACTGTGCTGTGCTCCTCTGTTCACTAGTTGACAGCACTTATACACTCACCACCCGTCTGCTTTTCTTTGTCAGCCTCTTGTATGTCCTTGCCAACCCTGGCAAACAGAGCCTGTTCTTAGGTTCCTGGAATCTGAATGAGAATGCTATCATTTTAAAATTCAAAATGGCTGCCAGTTGTAAACATTCAAAATGGCTGCACCCTCAGTCACTTTAAATACCCAAATGGCCACTTCTTGTAAACATCAAAATGGCTGTATCCTTGGTCACTTTATATATCCAAAATGGTTGCCACGTGTAAACAATCAAAATGGCTGTACCCTCTGGACAGCAGAAAGTCCACAGCTCAGATTGTCTCCCTCCTAGCTGTTTCCCTTCCTAGTCATAGGCCACCAAAGCAGTTGTCCCTGCAGCCACTGGTGACCAGGACTGATCTTTAGGTCAATTCTCAAGTCCCAACACCACTTGGAAACATTCAGGCTGTTGGCCTTGTCAGGGTAGCTGACAGTCCACAGCTCTGATTGTCTCTGTACTTAACTGTTTTTGTTCAGGTTTTTCCACTAGTTGGTGCCTAATCCACTTCTGTATAGTTCTTTTCAAAGCTCAGGGTTCCAGGATTATCTTCTGTCTCTCTGTCAATTGTTTTTTCTTTTCTTTGTTGAAAAGGGTCTGTGTTACTTGTCTGCCTATTCCTCCATCTTACTGGAAGTCCTCCTGTTCAACTCTTTTATCTTGTCATTCCTTCCATTTGTTTCAGTTACTCTCCATTCAAGAGCAAGTTTCAGAGTCTCTTCTGACATCCATTATGGTCTCTTATTCCTTTCTGTCTTTTCAATGATGAACATTTTTTTACGTAACCCATCATATTTTCTTTTAGATTTTTAATGTTTCAATTTTTTTAATTAATATTTTCAATTGATCTACAATTTAATTTTGTGTTAGTGTAAGATACTAAAAACCAGAAAAAGAATCAAATCCATTACCATGGAGTTGATTCTGACTCATAGTGACCCTCTTTGGGTTTCCAAGACTATAAATCTTTACAGAAGTAGATTGCCTCATCTCCATCCCATGAAGCAACTGGTGGGTTTGAACCACTGACCTTCTGGTTAGCAGCCAAATGCCTTACCCACTATGCCACCAGAGCTTCTTCCTTATTATTAAATAAAAGATAAAAATTTCAGTTCCTATCACACACACACACACACACACACGTGTGTGTGTGTGTGTGTATCATGGGAGTGAAATTTTTATCTTTTATTTAATAATTTACCCATTTTTGTAATTGAAAATACTGCATTTAAAATATTCTAAGCTCTATTTTTGAGCTTTACATTTTGCTTTATAGATCCATATATTTTATTATATATTCCTTTCCATAGACCTTTCCTGGCATTGTACTTTGTTTTAAACAATTAAATACTGATAAAAAAGATCCTTTCAAATGTATTATATTATTGGATAAGGACACAGCTTTTTTATTGAGGGCTCACATGGGGTAAAGAAATTTTAATTAAACATTCAGATAAATAACATTAGCAGAAAATAAGCCTGAAAATTTAGACTAATTGCCCCTTTGGTGCAGAGGTTAAGTCCTCAGCTGCTAACTGAAAGGTCAGGGAAAAGATGTGGCAGTCTGCTCCCATAAAGATTTATAACCTTGGAAACCCCTTGGGGTAGTTCTATTCTGTTTCATAGGGTTGCTCAACAACAGTGGGTTTTTTGTTTGTTTATTTCACTAAGCCTCTAACCACAGACACATTATTACCTTTAAAAAATTTCAAATCAGTACTATGGTTTTCCCCACTTCTGTCACTCTGTCTCTCACTCTCTCTTTCATTGCTCTCACAAGACTTTCTCATTTGTGGGCCCCAAAGATGAACTCTGATAAGCTATATTGCCTTGGTGTCTTCTCTTGTCACTTTGACACTGATTGACCCTATCTAGCTCAGGGAAGTAGTAATACACTGCTTTAGTCTTAGTTTTTCACTGCTTCTTTTGTGACAAAAGAAAACAATTATGACCCTGTTGATAAAAAAACTGAACTAGTATCTGTGTGGGCAGAGTACAAAAACTACAGGGAAATGTGTGTAGCTCAGTATCAGGTTTTTCCTCCTTCCTTAGTGTCTTGTGCTTAAATACATCGATTTTACTCTCCAGTACATGTCACCATTTTGTTTATCATGCTCATGCTCATTGCATTCAAAGGAATATTTATAAATGATTCTTCAAGAAATTTCATCTGGAGGAGTGAATAAAGGAACGTGATAAAAATGGATTTTTGCTTCAAAACAATAAACTCAAATAAATGCAAACTACATACTAAAAAGCATAAATTGTAGTTATGTTATCTACTTATGAAAATGATAGTTTTGTGGATTAATAGTTCATTTTCTGGGAGTTTTGATGCTAATAGATTTGCTTATTGCAAAATATGCTAAGACAATTAAGGGTGATTTAAAAATAATGACTCATCATTTTAATACTGAGTTCTCATTTTATTAGAACTATTTTTGTTGATCAGTTGCCAGAATTAGAAGTCTCAGAGTAGAATAAGCTTGCTTATACTAACACACTGCCGTCAATTCAGATCTGACTCATAGCGACCCTTCCTTGGGTTTCTGAGGCAGTATCACTACAGAAGTAGATTACCCCATCTTACTCGCTGTCAAACTAATTCCAACTCATGGTGACCCCATGTGTGTGACAGTGGAACTATGCTCCATTGAGTTTTCAATGGCTGATTTTTCAGAAGTAGATCACCAGGCGGTTTTTCTGAAGTGCCTCTGGGTGGACTCCAACTTCCAAACTTCTGGTTAGCACCCAAAAGTGCATTAATTGTTTGTACTACTCAGGGATGGAATCAATTTAGGGAGTCAGAATGGCTCAAGGAAAGAGGCACAATATATAAGCAATATCATCATAGGTTCAGGAAAGTTCGGACTGTCTTCTCAACTTTCCTGGTCCCCTCACTTTCCCTGTGTCTGAGGTCTCTCACAATCCTTATAATCTGCTTGCTGAATCTATTTTACCCCAAATTTCAAAATACTCTGTGTAGAAGAATTTAACGATCCTCTTATTCAGCTGATGATCATCATCTTTTGCTGCTAGGAAGTCCTTTCTTTGCCTTAGCCAGAAACACAATTGCCTTTCCATACTCTACTTCCTTGGTGAGTGACTGCTTTTTTGAAATTCAATTCTTTACTAACTAGATGATTGATTCTTCAGTGACTTTCCTCACAGTAAATAGAATTGTTGCCAGGATCCTGTTCGCCATGCTGGTCCTCATTGACTGAGTTGCCTCATCTTTGCTGAGGGTAGGTAAAATTTCCAACTCTTCTTTTCCTCTCATTTACAAAAATACACACACACCATGAAATATCTATTTAACTCAAACTTTAATTCTGCACTTCCCCTCCAGTGATATATATGAATTTAAATTGCTTTCTTTATTTGTCATAGAAGGATAGATCTAAATTCTCCTTTTCAGAATTATTCTTTGTATGTAATTTAAATTCCCTCGATATTCTTTAATTAAGTTGGGTTGAACAGTGTGCAAAATGGAAGAAATGTAAAACCCTATTCCCACCTATACACAATGAAGAATATATTAAATTTCAGGAAAAAATGATGACTATACTTAAGAACTGTTGGTAATAATTGAAAAGAGAATAATATATTTTGAAAAAAAAAGTGGAAACAGTGTGACCAAACAAAGATATCCTTGCCATCTAAATTAAAGAGTGTATGATAAAATCCTTAAAAGCTAAAAATATTAATGGTATTTAATTCTATTCCAAAGCAGGATACATAATAAAACCAAAATCAAACTCACTGCCATCAAGTAAGTTCCGACCCATAGAGACCCTGTGGTGCAGTAAATTACTTAGTGTGGCTTTTCTACCCATAAGCCTTTGTAAACTCCAAGATGGGATTTTCTATGAGCAACTGAGGAGCTCCTGATTGCTGAAGTTGTCCACCTGGAGTATTTCTGTTGGGAGTGGCACAAAACAATGTTCTGGGAGGTGCCCACTCTCTCTCAGGTACTTAGAGTTCTGATGCTATGATTGGCTAGTTTGACCACCCTGCCGGGCTCAAAAGGAGGCCTCCTAGAGGCAGAACTCTCTCTGACTGCTGGTGGAGGAAGACGTGCTGCTAAAAGAGACACATGCCCCTGAAAGAGACACGTGCTGCTGAGAAAGAAATGCAAGAGACATGTATTGCTGAATGAGACACCGAGGGACCAGCACTGCTGGGAAAGAGACCTTGAGAGACTGTTGGCTGAGGGATGGTGGACTGGGAGAGAGACTGAACGTTCTTCCTGAACTTGAGTTGTAGCCTGGTGCTTCCCTAATAAACCCTGTAATCTGTGAGTTCTGTGTGGCCACTGCAGCGAATTATCGAACCCAGGAGAGAGGTGGTGGGTGCTTTGGGAGGAACGGTTGGTGAAAGGGCTGGAGGGAGGCAGCATGTCTGGCCTCGCAGTAATAGGCCTTGGGTTACTGCTGGTAATCCTGTCTTCCTCTTGTGGGATTAGAGGAGGTCAGAACATGTGGCCTCCTTGCCGTTTTTTGCAGACCCCTACTGGTTTTCCGAGGAGGTAAATCTTTACAGAAGTAGATTGCCCCTTCTTCCTTCTGCAGAGTGGCTGATGGGTTTGAACTGCTAGCCTTGTAGTTAGCAGTCAAATGCCTTAGGTACTGTGCCACCAGAGCTCCTTGGATACAGAATAGTCCTCATTTAATTGGCATTTTTCTTCAGTAAGTTGGTTCTTCAGTGATTTAGGACCCTGACATCTACATATTCATTTCATTTGTTTCTAAGATGTCTTTTTTCTGGTAAAAATATACATAATTCACATTAAGGACTTAATATCACATCATTTTATTTACACATTTTGATTTCTCCACTATTAGATACAGTATTATCTATGTGTTAGCTAAATATTTAATCTATTTTGGTGTGTATGTTGCAAAATCTTTTTCTTTTTGTGGTTGTGTGCCATTTAATTGATTCTGATTCATAGTGACCCTGTATGACAGAGTAGAATTGCCTCATAGGGTTTCCTTGGCTGTAATCTTTATGGAAACATATCTCCCTTCTTTTTCTGTAGGTTTGAACCACTGAGCAGCCACACATTTTAACCATTGAGCCATCAGACTCCTTAAAGGCTTTTTACTAAAGCTAATTAATATTAGAAATTCTAGCTTATAATATATCGATAGTCTCTGACTTAGTACCTTTTGAAGTTACCGGGAACTATACTTATAACTGTCTGTTGTTTTTTTCATGTATGTATGTTGTTGTTGTTGTTGTTATGTGCCGTTTTCATTAGTAATATGTGCTACATACAATATTGCAGCTTGTAATTTGCTGATGTTGTCATTCTCAGGTGTTCTCTTGTAGATGTTCAATGTTCAATGACTTAGAAAGATACTTATAATCAAAGACAATAATAATAAAAACTAAAAAAAAAATGAGATCTTTAACTTAATGTCAGAAGTGACTTATGAAGTTGTTGGAATGGAACACCATCCAAGTTGGGTACCACATGTAGTAGTAGTTTTCTTCATCTCCTGCATTCTTCAGTAGAAAATATGAAAGTAAGGACATGTCAGTAGCTACCCCATTGTGAAAAATATCTTTGGCATACAGTAGGTGAATCTTTATTTCTATCTCTATCTCTATTGGTATATTTTACTTTTCTTTACTATTTTTTTCTATAGCACCTATCACCTTCTAATATAGTGTATACTTTATTTATTTATTATGTGTGTGTTTATTTTCAGCTTCCCATGCTATAATGAAATCTCCATGTGGAGAAAGATCTATTTCTTTATCTATCTGTGTATATACACATACACATTTCTAAAGGCTTCCAGATTTGGATGTGCCTTGGAGCAAGGCAAAATTAAGGAAATCATTTAAACT
The DNA here is from genome assembly GCF_000298275.1 of Orycteropus afer afer. Lineage (NCBI taxonomy): Eukaryota > Metazoa > Chordata > Mammalia > Tubulidentata > Orycteropodidae > Orycteropus > Orycteropus afer. Next base: position 273,469 of record NW_006922507.1, on the reverse strand, counting down.
GTTTATGTTGCTTTTCTACACAAATATTTATTTTGTCATAAAGATATGCTAGAAATATTAAAACTTTCAGAACAACTAAGAATGGGAGAGAAAACATTGTATAAATTGGAACAAAATGCCACTCAAAACAGTAAAAGAAATCAGACTGGGGGAATTACATAAATGAATCATGTTGGGAAAAAATGATGGGTGATAGAGAAATGCAGGCTATTGGTTTGTAGGAAGAAATGTGTGTTTAAGAAAAAAAGATTATGATGGTAATGCATTAGGCATACTCAATATGTTGGCATGATAATATTCACAATCTCACTACATTTGACATTCCTATGATTAATCTTGGTTAAAAAAATGGGGCTCAAAGAAGTTACTTTTAAAAAAATACTCTTTCTAACTCTACAGTATCTAACTATAATAGTAACCATATGAAGATGAGTGAAAAATTAAAGAAGCAGTTTGTATGGATAGTATTTAATAAAAGAGAACGGCTTGGGTCTCAGGTAACTTTCTTCATAAGGATCTCTCTCTCTCCAGAGGTTTGCAACCCAAATGAAACTATTTCTTTATTATGGACCATTCTAGATATGAAAAAGTTAGCGTCTGATTCCAATATAAAAATTGTATTCAAGGGAGTTTTATTTTTTCTGGCATTCAAAGTTGAACATTAAGAATCTATAAACCAAAAACCGAACTCACTGCCATAGATGAAGTTGGACTCATAGCGACTCCTCCTTGGGTTTCCGAGGTGGAATCTCTATGGAAATAGATTGCCCAGTCTTCCTTCTGGTGAGTGGTCAAATGCCTTAGACACTATGCCACCAGATCTCTTTAAGAATCTATAGCAGTTGTTATATTGCAACCAAAAATAAATAAAATATTATATTTTAAAAAAGAATATATAACATATATATGGTCAGATTCTGTGGTCAGAATCTTCAAAACAATAAAAATCCTGAGAGAAAGATGTGAAGTTTATTACCAAATTAGGAAAATATATTGTTTGTGGTAAAAGTTTATATTTAAGGTATTTGTATGTATTTTATGTTTCAGACATCAACATTATGTTTGGCATCTCTAAATTGCTTGTACATGTGTTAAAGTAGCCAACATAAGGACTGTATCCATTGAACTTGTTTACCTAGTGTTCAGAGTTGGATATTAGTAATAACTCTGGACATAATTGCTTCAGGTAGAGAAAAAAAAATACATGATAAATATCTATAACATAATGCATTCCCAAGTAATAAGTGCAGTCTCTCTCTGACATAAATACACATACACATATAGGAGATATTTAGCTACCTATGTATAAAATTGTACATTTCTTATTATAATCTTATACATTATATTTTGTGTTAAATACTTTTATTATCTAAGTATATATGCATATATGTAAATAATAATAGTAATAATAAACCCATTGCCATTGAGTCGATTCTGACTCGTGTGGCTCTATAGGACACAGTAGAAGTGCCTCATAGGGTTGAAAGGCTGTAAATCTTTATGGAAGCATACTACCTCATCTTTATCCTGCAGAGTGGCTGGTAGGTTTGAACAAATGATGTTTTGGTTAGTGGCTGAAAATGCTTTAACCACTGAGCAACCAGAGCTCAGTGGTTATATTTTTACATATAAAAATACATTATATTTAAATATTAACATTTGTTTGCCCTTTCTAAGTAACTTTGAAATCTGTAAATATACAATTTTCAAAACTATATAATTATCAACTATTAAGCAATATTCTAATTAAAATTTTACCTAAGTATAGAAGGAAACATATATGTACATTTCCTACTTTTTCTTTTGTTGCTGGGAATTTCAGAGCTGGATTTAATGTTTAATCAGTCATCTTAGGTGTTAACATGTTTGTTTATTATCCATCATTGATTCTAATCTGCCGAGGCAGGACATGCTTCGTCTAGGAAGGTATATCAGAGTCTCTTTGTGCATGAAATTTTAATATTCATCAAAGTATTGCATGAGTTTATAAAAAGATTGATAAAACATATTTTTATTACCTGAAAATTAAATTAATTAAATCTATAATTAAATTAATTATAGATTTTATTGATTTACCTAAAATTATTTTCAGAACAATTTTATTATATATTCTTTCCTACAATAAGCATATACTTTGCCCTTGAAAAGTTCTACTTAATTTTAAAAGAATATAATTATCCTATAAGCATGATCCAATTTAACAAATATTTATTGGACACATGTAGTGTGCTGTAGGTAGTAATGTGAATGACCTGATTTCCCCATGCTGGTAAATCTTGGTGAAAAGATAAGTATTTAAAGATATCATTTCAATGCAGAACCAAACAAGATATGTAATATGTACAGTGATGTTAAAGCAAATGGGCTCTGGCTCTTGGCTGTGCCTAGTGCAAGAATGAAGATCATTCTCAGCAACCAGACTGTCAACACTCAGAGGAGGTGGACGTCACTCTGAAGGGATGCACAGTTATTGTAAAGGGTGCAAAGGAATCTTGTGGAGGCACTTCAATCACATCAATGTGATTTCTCCTTGGAAAGAAAGGAGGCTTCATGTTGACGAATGGGGAAATGGAAAGGAATTGGCTACAGTTCGCTCTGTTTGTAGTTATATACAGAGTGTGATCAAGGGTGTTACCCTGGGATTTCATTACAAGATGAAGTCTGTGTATGTTCACTTCCCCATTGAAGTCATTATTCAGGGGAGTGGGTCTCTTGTTGAAATCCGAAACTTCTTGGGTAAAGAATACTTCTTCTGGGTTTGAATGAGGCCAGTTGTGGCTTGTTCAATATCTCAAGCCCAGAAAGATGAGTTAATTCTTAAAGGAAATGACATTGACCTTTTATCAAAGTCAACTGCCTTAATTCAGCAAGCCACGACAGTTAAAAACAAAGATATCTGAAAACTTTCAGATGGTGTCTATGTCCCTGAAAAAGGAACCATTCAACAGGCTTATGAGTAAGATCTAAGAGTTGTCCAATTACAAGAACAAGGCCAAGTGATGCTTATAAACTGAGTGATAATTTTGATGCAATAAAATCCATGTATTTATTTGGGTCTTTGGATTTTTAAAAACTATTTCATCCTAAATACTATAAAGATTTGTACTCTTCAGTAAAACGGACTATGCTTTCCAACTATTTGGCGAGTAACAATTAAGGAAAAAAAAAAAGCTAATGGACAATGGAATCAGACTAATTGAATTTGAATTCTTATCTTTGTAACTGACTAGCTGTGTGGTCTTTGGCAAGTTAATTAGCCTTTCTGTATCTATCCTTCATTAGCATAAAATGATAATAATGGTAACTATCTCATGAGGTCCTTGTCTAGATTACATAATTAATGCATGTAACATGCTTAGCCCAGAGCTAGAATTATATTGTTAACCAAATATAATTTATCACTGTGACTGGTAAAGCCTAGATTCTTGAAAAGGGTCAGAGATGATTTCTTGGACACCCCTGCAGAGATGATTCTGGCTCCTGAGGGCTGAATAAACACTTTTAAACAAAGAAAGAGGTTGTAGAGAAGCTCAGGAACAGAGAGGAGCAGTTGTTGGCAAAGACCAAAGGATGTAATGTAGTCATCTGAAAATATTAGCAGCTTTACATGGTTGAATTTTAATGTAAAGATGGGAGTGAAAGAAGGGGGGGTGCTAAAGAAATAAATAGGGATTTGATCAAGAATAAATTTGCCCCTTAAAGGAAATTTGACTTCATCTTATATGTGATGGATATAAGTCACTCTGGAGACAATATGTTAAGAGATAAGAGAAAAGGTAGGAAATAAATTAGGTTATTGAAAATAGCACTGGGCTTTATAGAGTAAATTGTTCTACAGTCATAAGGATTAATTTATAGTACTTTTTTTTTTTTTATTAGGATTTGGGTGAAGAGTTAGAGTAAATTCACTTTTCATACAGCAGTTCACATATACTTTGTCTCATGTCATTGACCAAAATTTACAATGCAGCCCTCCCACTTCCTCCCCATAGTTACCTCCTCCCAGTGTCCATCCCTTCATACTCTTCTGCACCCTGAGCTATCTCCCTGTGCATAAGAAGCCCTTCCTTCTCCCATGATTGTTCTCTATAGTACTATTTTTAAAACAATATTACTTATTTGTCTAACTTCTCGTCTGGTTTAAAATTACAGTGAGAAGAAAAAAAAAAGTACTAACCACAGGGGAACTAATTCTAATGGGAATAGCATAAACGGGAGAAGAAACTTGATGTTACCAGCAGATAATATTTCCCAGAAAAAAGTTGACTGCATGTTATATAACCAATACAATAATGTGTGCTTTTCTAGAATGTTTGAAGATGATAATTACACATATTGAGAGATAAAATTGGTAACATGGCATTTTTCCCTTTTTTATTTTTTAATAATAATAGCAGTAGTAGTAACAGTAATGGTAGATTTAGTGGTTGTAATGTCATGACTTATTTAATAAGAATTAATTGAATAAAAATAATAAAATAAAACAATTAAGATTCACTCCTCTCCCTTCGAGAAGTTTTTACACCAGGAATTATATTCCTTTCTAACTTTACGTCTTCCCTTTCATACTGATCAATATTGTATCATTATTGCTTAAAAATCTGCAATATAAATGACTTATTTTTTTCAGTAGAAAATGATGTTATTTCTCTCACATGTAATGTATGATCCTTATTAAAGTCACTGTGCGTGCAGACACTGAGGAATTGAAGATGAAATATGCAAGAAGTCCAGGTACTTTTTTCAAAAAAATTTTATTGTGGGAGGCGGGGCAAGATGGCGGACTAGGCAGAAGGATTGCACAGACCCTCTTCAACAAAGAAAAGGGAAACCAATTAACACAGACACAGA
>NW_006922507.1:213079-261333 GCF_000298275.1 Orycteropus afer afer | reverse complement strand
TTCTAAGAAGTCCAGGTGCTTTTGTAGAGCATACACTAAGCATTATCTACTGCAATATGCACACCTCACTGAGAAGAAAGAGCATTACTTTCTTTTTTAAACTTGAGAAAACCATTACTCAGACTGGCTGGTTAAATGACTTGCCCAAAGTCACATAGTATGGGAGAGGTCCTGAGATTCATATCCAGGTTTCTTTCTTTCTTTCTTTTTAAATAACTTTGAATCCAGTGTTTATTTGAAATTGTAGCATTTTCTCTATACCTTGAAGTGAGCATATAAAACACACTTTGGACTCTAGTCCTGGCCATAAGTTCCTGAATTTAAATACTATTGCTAAAAATGATAAAATGGTACTTTGGGTAGTTTGAGAATTTACCATGAGCCAATGGAGTTAGTGAATGTTTACCCAGAATCAGGGCAAAGCAGGTAGAAACTACAATAGAAAAAGTAAAACCATGACATAACAAATGCTTAATTTCTTAGGAACATTATTTATTCTCTACAATTCTTTCTTAAAATAATCTATCTAGTTAAAAAAAAATCAATGACTCAGGAAAAAATTAGTCCAAAGGACTCATGGACCATGTGAACAATATCCTCCACTACTCTGAGTCCAGAAGAACTGGTGATGGCTCTCACTACTACTGACTCTGGTTAGGACTACGGAATGCCCTGGACAGGATGAGAGAAAAATGTAGAACAAAATTCAAAGTCTTAAAATACACCAGACTTACTGGTCTGATGGAGACTGGTAGAACTCCCAAGACTGTAGCCCTTACAGTCCATTCATACCTGGAACTGAACCCACCCTCAGGGATCACCTTCCAGCCAAACAACAGACAGACCTATATAGTGAATAATAAAACCTGTTATTATGATGAATGCAGCCCTCAGAATAAGCAACCATATGCGACCAAAAGGGTAGCACTTGCCCAAAGACAAAGCTCTAAGTCAGGAAGGGACAGGAAAGAAGGATGAATGGATACTGGGAACTTAGGGAAGAAGCAAGAAGAGCACTTTTACATTGAGGGAATTGCAACTAATCTTAGAAAACAAAGTGTGTATGAATTATTGAATGGAAAGCTAACTTGCTCTGTAAACTTTCACCCAAACTACGATAATAATAATAATAAATACCAGAAAAATGGTTGGAGATTACATATACACTAAAACCAGCCAAACAAAACAAAGACCCCACAATATATCTGTTGTTATTTGCTATCAAGTCGGACCCGAATCTTAGCAACCCCTCTTTGGGTTTCCAAGGCAATATCACTATGGAAGTAGATCGCCCAACCTTCTTTCCGAGGAGTGGGTGGTGGGTTTGAACCGCCAGCCTTCTGGTTAGCAGTCAAATGCCCTGTCCTTTAGAGAATTGGAATCTACTCAAAGGTAGTGGGTTGGGGTTTGTTTCTGGTTCTTCAATGTTAAGTATAACCTAGAGTCAGTAGGGGGCAGCAGAACACCAGTCCCCAATCCAGAATTCAGGAAGCCACCTCCTGAATGATTTACAGTGCATCTGGCTCTAGTCCTTGGCCTTTTCCAGATAACCTGGCTGATTTGAAAGGGAAATCTAAAACTATAATATATGTGCTTTCACAATTTACAAGCTAAGATTGGAGAAAGTAGACATCCAAACCAAAGACTGAAAGCCAACTGAAATAAAGCATTGAGTGTTAGCTAAGCCACATCGAGTTGCACAGCAAGGTCCTAAAAATAGTCAATAAGAAACTAGCATGAACTTGGGGTAGGTATGATCAGATTCCCACTTCTTGGCAGAAGATTCTTGTGGTGTTGCGAGGGCTTCTACCTGTTTCTAAAACTGGATCCCGCTGCCCTCTGGGAACGGTGTTTCAATGTGATTCTCTCACACCCACTTGTCTTAATAGGTGCCTCAGATTTGAAATGGACATTGTACTTACTAAATCATTCTCAGTAAATCTGGGATAGCAGTTAAGAAGTTTGAGCCCCTACATCAGTTTTTAAAACCTTTCATTTTGAATACATGAAATACTAGAGATTTTACTGCTGGGCAGAGTTGACTAATATTATAACTATTTTATCATTGTAACCACCATAATAAATTATCCTTTATTGGCATGATAGAAACTGCAGTAGTAATACTTGCAATGAGTCTGAAGACAATAGGGCTAAAGAGTTTGACTTAAGATATGATAAGGAATCAGGGAGCATGTTTGAGGGGGAGTGAGAAAGCAAGAGACCTGGTAGTGAAGTTGAGGGTAGAATGAGTTGCTTTGACTCCACTGGCTCAAAGCACATGATGTCTCTCAGCTCTCTTCATGGAAAAAGACAAAATACATCATAGAATAAAGATAAGGTAAACATGCAGTGACAGAACTCATTTTTTTGGCAAATCATGATGTGTATACTTTTGGAGCCTCATCTCCTTTGGGAAACTGAGGAATTTTAGTTTATTTCTGTTATTTGGTAAGCTGATGCTATTAGAAAAAGTTGTAGGTAGTTATAGTTCTTTTTCTTAATGAGATCACATTTACTTAAGTCCAGAAATACCTAAGGAAAAAAAAAAAAGAAAGTAGAGAAGCCTTTTTCCCAAGGGTGACATGTTGTGTTGGGACAGGGTTAAGAACTAGAGGTAGCAAAATTATCTTCAGAAAAATTTCCTTTCTCCTTAAACTCCTTCTGGAATAGGAAAATCACTGAAAGCTTTTTCTTCATTTATGGATTTTTTTTTAATGGATTGCTGCTTTCTTAAATATTCCTTCATATTCTTGTTACTAAATAGTACCTCCAGTACATCTGCATTAGATCTTTTGCCTCTAGGGAAAATGTTTAAATCTCAGGTCTCAAGCTGTTCCACTCCCAATGTTATGATGACTTGTTCCTTGTTGCCATTCAGTCTGAAATAGTTCTCAGGTCCTTCTGCCTCTAGACAGCTCTTGAGAGGAAAACTCTGGGCAATGACTATGGTTTATTTCTCAGGACAACACTCTTTTCAGGTCTATCACTTTTTCTAAAAAAATTGTTTCTTGTTCATTGATATATCATGAGAAATAATAACTATATATGAGTTAATTTGAATTTTTCTTTTCTTACCACTGAGACAGTATTCAACTCCACTAAGTTTCCTCTTAAGAATAAATTAACAAGCTTTAATAATACCTTGGTATATAATAATTGTAAAAATTTTAAATAAGTAATCTATGCAGTTATAAGAAAGGATGTTAAGCAGTAAGTGATTACTTCGATTTATCTAATTTTGGAAAAGTGTCTTATAAGGATTACTAGGCAGCCAACTCTTCTCCACCATTCTAAGTAATTAAGCTCAATGATAGTATCAAATCTACTGAAATCCTACCATTGTGTTCTGTGATTGTTCTGAACTTTTATATTGATTATTTTGTAAACCTCTGTTTTACATTTCGTTTGATGACTTCAGAGTTCTGAAGTATCTAAGTTATGAGACACATGGAAAATACAACCAAAAGTCATTAAGAGATCTGTAGAGAATTTTGAGCATAAAAAATAAAGAAATATCCCAAAATAAGAACTTGCAAAAGGCAGTAAAGGTAGTTATTTAGTCTCCTGGGTGTATATATATTCATCTAGTGAAATCATTTGAAGAACCGTGAAAGTATAACTCTTAGTGGAGGAAAATCATCTCATAGGAAGCAAATGGACTTTGAATCTTATCTTCCATCTGCAGAGTAGATCAGTTCATTGTATCCCTACTTGATTAACTTAGAAGTAGATCTCCAGGCCTTTCTTCCAAGGCACTTCTGAGTGAATGACCTGCCATCTTTTGGTTAGTAGCTGAATGTGTCACCATTTGTGCCACCCAGGAACTCCTATAATAGGACAGTCAAAATAATTTGAGTAAATTATTTATAAGATTAACTTACTAGACTTTTGAAAGTTAGGTTTTGAGTACATAGGATGGTTTTACTTGTTCATTTACACATTTGAAGGGCATAAAAAGAGAGTAGAATTATTAAAATAGTAGTGGATTTTTAATGTAAATAGTAACAGAATTGAGTTGTAAATTAAATTCTTTTTAAAGGTAGTTTATTTCTGGTTTAATCAAAATTAAAGAAAAAGTGAAGAACTATTGTCTATTTCATTAGAGTAATAAATAAAATAATAATATTTGTACACTGAAATTATAAAGAAAACAGTGTTCCAAGTTAATTGCTTTATAATACTGAATGTTAATTATAAAGCTAAAAAAGAAAGGCAAACAGTACTCTCTAATAACAAAAACTACCATGAACTCCGTGAAGTTCACTTTGGCACTATGCTATAGCCTAAAGTTTTATTATGAAGCAAGTATTGAAACCTGGCTATCCCAGGCCTTTAGTTCTTACTTTCCCAGCAATAAGAAATAGTGAAACGCTATGACACATGCTGTTGTCAGACTCGGTCAGCTTTTTTCTGTAAAAAATTTTTTGAGTATCAAAGCACACATATTTTTAGGAGCTTTACAGATCTTGGTTTTTGACTCTAAATATGGGGATTATTCTTTGAAAAGTTGTAGTTTAGGACTCTCTTGCCCTGTGGCAAGATCTTTGTTGTTCATGTTCTCTAAAGTATGGTTTTGAAAGAATATCATATAGCTTTCAGGAGTGACATTGTCAAATTCATAGGATTATCTGATAATAAAGACATTATTTTACTCTTTGTTATATTGTGTATTAAATAAACATGTGGCACTCCCACTAAGGGAACAATAGGAGGTTTATAGCATAAATTAGAATTTATAGAGAGCAAGTTCAGCCTTATTTCTGTTAGCTGTGATTCTTAAAACTGCCATTTAGGAAGTTTGGAAAATAAACGGTATCGGAATTCTGAGTTATGTTCTTATTTCTTAGGAATTAACTGATTGTACAACTGAGGGTAAGCTATTTTATCTGTGTAAATTTTGTTTCCTTTAACTGTAAAATGTATTGAGAACAATGATCAACATTGTTTTTTTTCGGCAAAATTCTCTACTATTCTTGAAACTCATGTGCATATATAGCTATTTCAACTTGCTATAGATGACTTCCACAGGTAGTAAGCTGAGCATCTGTAGTAGTTAAGGTTATGTGTCAACTTGGCTGGGTTTGGTTTTGAGTGGCTGGGAAGCTGGAGGTAGTTATTCCCTATGATGAGATTGGTAATCAGCTCCATGGTGGAATCTACTGGAGCAGCTGAGTAGCTGTCTTAGGGATGTGGTCCCCTTCCAGTATGTAAGAAGCAGCTTTGAGGAAAGTCGCTAGCTTCTGTCACACTTGAATCCTGCATGTAGCCAAGTCATTGTTCAGTGCCTGTCATATTGTCTGCCATCTTGAGACTGTTAATGAACTTGAATCAGTGGCCTGCTGTGTTGTTTGGAAATTTTGGGATTGTGCCATTTTATTTGTCAACCTTGGGCTTGTTAGCCTCAGCAGCCAGCAGCCGCCTGAGTGAAGGGATGCCTCGAGCTTCAGTGGCCCTGGAGCATGAGGCAAAGCTGAAGCCCAAGGTTGAGGGGCTTTCACCTAACTCTAGGTGGCACTTTGAACTCAGACTTCTAGCCTTCAGAATTGTAAGAGAATAAATCCCTTTTTGTTACAGCAGCATTAAGGTAACCAAAACAGCAAAACAGCATCATATACAAAATAATGGTTTTGTTTGCTCTCTGCATTTTCTTTTGTTTGAATATTGTTTTCCTATTTCTCTTAATTGTGAAATTCTGTTGGCCTGTCTTGCCTGTGAAGAGGAAACTCAAGGTGAAGAGCTTTTGTTTTGCTGTGGAAGAGAAAACCCTCTGGTCAAGGTTTGGATCTTTGACTCTGATTCAAGAGAAATGTTTTTGATCAAATTAATTAGTTAGCCTCTAAACCTCTTCAAAGAAAATGAAGGTTATAGTAATCACACAACATTTATCTAGGTTGCTTAGGGAAATTTCTTTCCTTTTACTTTTTGTTTGCCCAAGGATTTCATAGATGCTACTTAATCATAGATTAGAGAGTTATAGCAATGCAACTTTTACCATCAGAATCCTTGTGATACAGTAGTACATCAAGAAAAAGGTTCTTTCAGTTTGATTTTATGTTTTTTTCTTTCTTGGTGAATTGTGAATTTCATTATCTTTATATCTAACCTTCCATTGCCTAGTGGGTAGAAGATACTTCATAAACATTTGATGGAAGACTGAATTAATGAATGAACCATCATTTTCCATTTGCTATCTATTGCCACATAAGAAAAACTAAAAACCAAAATGAAACCAGTTGCTGTTGAACTGACTGTGTCTTGTGACAACCTCATGTATGTCAGAATTCTCAATGGCTTATTTTTGAGAAATAGATTATCTTGTGAGGCAATGTATTACCCCAAAATTTACTGGTTCAAATCAGCAGTGGAGAATTATTGTTTTGGCCAGTTTCTGTGGATCATAAATTTGAAATTGGCTTAGTTGTGTTTTCTGGCTCAGAATTTCTTATGAGGTTGTAATCAGTGTGCCTGGCTGTCTCCATAAGACTACTTGTGTGTTCTCACATTATGGAAACTGCCTTTGCTTAGAGCAAATGATCCAAAAGAGATCAAGACATAAACTTTGATATCTTTATGACCTAGTCCTGAAAGTCACACATTCTGTAGGTTTAATGGGCCAGCCCTATTCAATAAGGTAGGATATCATGCAAGAGTATGGAAATCAGGGGTTACTGGGATTATCTTGGAGGCCGGCTAATTCATATTTACATACACTTTACAATTTACAAACATTTTTCGCATACATTGTCATTTTCTTGTGTAGTTCAAATCTTTCATATTGTGAGGAAACTGTGGCTCAAAGAAAAGTAGTGAATTCATGATAATTCTTTGGGTTCAGGAAATATATTCTCAACATAGTTTGGAGATATATAGTTAGCTGAAGAATAACATTTTAAAAAATGCATTTCTGTAATAATTAACTTTTCCTATAAAATTCTTGTGTCTCCTGTTGAGTGCAGAATATGAAGTGCCATTATCAGTCTGAGATCTGTCTTTATAAATCCCTAACTTTTGTAAGAAAGAAACAACCTCAGTTAACATCAGTAAATCTCTTTAGCTTAAGTGCAAGAAGTCAAATCACAGAAAAATCACAAAGCATAAGATAACACTGCCAGTCTGATCTCTTAGGAAAAACAAGCAGTGAAAGGGAAAGATGTTTTTGAAAGCATGCAACATGTCTGCTATCAAAACCAAGAACAAATTACAGTGTATGTTTATGCTAGAATGGCTGTTACCTTAAGACAATTCTAAATAATTTTCCATGAAAGATAAGGTTATCACCTCCCAGAGTATGAATGATCACTAAATTGAGGCCAAACTTACTGACAAATACAGTGCAGGGGAAGATCATTCTCTGAACAGGTAGAAAACTATATAATTAAAAGTTAAATTTACTATGATTTTTTGTTTATTTTTTTGAGGGGCACAAAATTTGCCCTCTTCTGTGTTGGGACTCGTTAGCCAGGTGGTAATTGTGACTGTTCTGGTTACTTAGTGCTGCTCTGACAGGAATATACCACAACTGGGATGCTTGAACAAACAGGAGTTTATTCTCTTACAGCTCGGACACTTTAACTCTGAGTTCAAAGGGCCAGGTTCTAGGGGCTGGGTGAAAGCCCCTCAGCCTTGGGCTTCAGCTCTGCCTCCTGCTCCTGGCTCACTGGAGCTAGAGGCTTTTCTTCACTCAGACAGCTGCTGGCTGCTGAGATTGACAAGCCCAGGGTTGACATGTAAAAAGGCACATTCCTGATGTTTCCATACCACATGGCAGGCCATTAATTCAAGTCCATTGAGAGTCCCAAGGTTGGCAGAGCATGGCAGGCTGCTGAACAATGACACAGCTACACACAGGGTTCAAGCACGCCATAAGCTAGAGACCATTCCCCAACACTTCTTATATACAGGAAGTAGACCACATCCCCAAGGCAGCTACTCAGCTGCTCACAGTAGATTCCACCATGGAGTTGATTACCGTCTCATCAGGGAGAATACTACATCCAGCTGCCCAGTCACTCAACCAGGCCCAGCCAAATTGACAAACAAACTTAACTACCACAGTGACAAAATAGCAACAATTTATAAAACCAAAACCAAACTCACTGCGTTCAAATTGGATCAGACTCATAGCGACCCCTCCTTGGGTTTCTGAGACAATATCACTGTGGAAGTAGATTGCCCAGTCTTCCTTCTGAGGAGTTAGCTCTGGTTAGCAGTCAAATAGTCAGTGAATTATTTCAGAATTGAGGAAGTTATTATTTTCCCATAAATTACCTAGCTTAGTCAGGCCTGGCTTGTTTGCGTATTGAGGAATTTGAACTGCCAAATCTTTGGTTAGTAGTTGAACACAAACCATTTTTACCATGTAGGGACAGTCAGTCCATTCCAACTCATGGTGCCCCGGTGTGTTCAGAGTAGAACTGCTCCATAAGTTTTCAAGCCTGTGAACTTGTAGAAGCATATCCCCATGTTTATCTTCTGGGAAGCCTCTGGGTGAGTTCAATTCGCCAATATTTTTGGCTACTAGTTGAGTACTTAACCATATACACCACCCAAGGACTCTTTAGACTAACACTATTTGTCTATAATTCTCTCCTGGCATTGCATTCAGGTTTATGCTTAATCTTTCACTGGTCCAATTTCTGTTGGTCTGATGACTAGCATGGCATCTTTCTCTCATCAGCCATCCCCTCAACCACACTAAATAGCTTGTCTTTGTTGGAAATTAAGCAATGCCCACCATATCACTGTGTTCCAAATCTCAAAATGACAGCTGTCTCAATTCTCTCTGGCATCAAAACTAAGGGAAAGAACAATTTTTAAATAATTTTTTTCATTGTCACAATTCTCCTAGTTCAATGGCCTGCTTTCATGAAAGAATTGACCGTAAGTACAAATAGTCATATCGTGTCATTATCCACATCATGCACTGGATTTTGACAATCTCTTTCAGGTTCTTGCTCTGATGTTTGATAGATCTACTATCATGGAGTTCTTTATTTAGTGCCTTTAATTCAAGGTACCCAAGTCCTTCTAAGCTCTTTTCAATCGTTTGTTTGCTTTCTAGTGATCAATCCACATCTATTTTATCCTTCAGTCTAAGTGATTCATTGTTCAATTAACATTTCTTGGCTTCTATAAATTATTCTTCAATTAAATTTAGTGTAGGGTAATTGGTTTAACCCATGGCAGCTTCCTCCTGTCTGCATTACTGCAGGGGCTTTCTGCCTAGGAAGCCCTGCTGTTCTTGATATCATATGCATTCCACATGTACTTTTTCTTCAAATAAAGAAAGTGCTGTTGAGATCAGAAGAAAGGTTATAAACTCATTTCAGGGCACTATCTGGCCATTAGCACAGCATTTTCAGTTCTTTTCAAACTCATTACTATATTAATTTTCACATGTTTATGTGACTCATTTTCAGTAATGCAGAATACATCATCCTTCTAACCACCACTATCACCATCACAGGTCAGTACTGTACCTATTATTAATCATGTCTGATAACTATTGCAGAATTGTAGAATGTCAACATAGTTCTTCTATAAAATGACACATCTAAAATTTAAAGAATGAGGCAAAAAGTGGCAGAAGTCTATTAATACAGTGCAGTATATATCCTAACACAGACTAGGAAAAATATAAAAGCAATAAGGCAAGTGTGGTAGATAATTTGTATGTCAACTTGGCTATGTCTGGTTGTGTGGCTGGGGAGCTGGTGGTAGTTATTCCCCATGATAAGACTGGCAATCAACTCCATGGTGGGATCTACCACAAACAGCTGAGTAGCTTCCCTAGGGATGTGGTCTGCTTCCAGCATATATGGAGAAGCATTGGGGATAGTCTCCAGTTTATGGCACACTTGGACCCTACATGTAGCCATATTGTTGTTCAGCAGTCCGCCATGCTCTGCTGACCTTGGGACTTACAATGGACTTGAATTAATGGCCTGCCATGTGGTTTGGTAACATTGGGATTGTGCCATTTTGTTTGTTGACCTTGGGCTTGTTAGCCTCAGCAGCCAGTAGCTGCCTGAGTGAAGAGATGCCTCTAGCTTTAGTGGGCCAGTAGCAAAAGGCAGAGCTGAAGCCCAAGGTTGAGGGGCTTTCACACAGCCCCTAGTGCCTGGCACTTTGAACTTGGACTTCTAGTCTCCTGAACTGTAAGAGAATGAACTCCTCTTTGTTAAAATCATCCCATTTGTGGTATATTCCTGTCAGAGAGGCACTAGGTAACCAGAACAGCAAAGATATCTCCATGTTGTTTTGTATAGCAAAGGAAAGTTCATCTGCTTGCTAGGCAGTATGGGCCAATGAGGTAGTGGAGTCAAAGTGTCAGGAGACCTGATTTTTAGTGTCACATTTCTTACCATCAAGTTCAGTGTTCCTCAAGTTTTAATGCACATATAAATCGCTTGTAGATCTTATTAAAGTACAGAATCTGTTTCCATAGTGTATCTTGGGTGTAGGGCCCAAGATCCACAATTTCCAACAAGTTTCTAGGTGATCCTGATGCTATTCCATATTTTGAGTAGCAAAACTTGGCTAAATAATTTTATTTAGCACAGCATTTTCAGTTCTTTTCAAACTCATTACTATATTAATTTTCACATGTTTATGTAACTCATTTAATATGAACTGGAACAAATAAAGATAGTACACTAGCCATTAGTGAGCTGAAATAGACTGGTATTAGATATTTTTGAATCAGACAATTATATGGTCTACTATGCCTGGACCTGTGCCATTTTCACAATTGAATGACAAATTGAAGAGCAATGGCATTTATCATTAAAAAGAACATTTTAAGATGTGTATTTTGAAGTACACTGAGGTCAGTGATAGGATAATATCCATACACCTATAAGGAAGACCAGTTAATACTACTGTTATCCAAATTGCACACCAACCACTAAAGCCAAAGATGAAGAAATTGAAAACTTTTACCAACTTCTACAGTGTGAAATTGACCAAACATGCAGTCAAGATGCATTGATTATGACTAGTGACTGGTATGTGAAAGTTGCAAACAAAGAAAAAACTTCAGTAGTTGGAAAATATGGCCTTGGGTATAGAAATGACTCTGGAGATTGCATGACAGAATTTTGCATAACTTATTCCTTGCAGTAACTTTTATCAACAACATATATAGCAGCTATACATGTGGACCTTACCAGATGAAATACACTGGAGAGGTCAAAATGACTACATCCGTAGAAATAAACAATGGAGAAGCTCAATATCATCAGTCAAAACAAGGCTAGGAATTGACAGTGGGACAGACCATCAATTGCTCATATGCAAGCTCAAGTTGATGCTGAAGAAAATGAAATCAAGTCCATGACAGCCAAAATATTATCTTGATTGCATCCCACATGAACTTAGAGACCAACTATTTGAAGAATAGATTTGACACATTGAACACTAATGACCAAAGACCAGACAAGGTGTGGGATGACAACAAGAACATCATGCATGAAGAAAGCAAAAGACCATTAAAAAGACAGGAAAGAAAGGAAATGGCAAAATGGATGTCAGAAGAGACTCTGAACATTGCCCTTGAATGGAGTGTAGCTAAAGTGAATGGAAGAAATGATGATATAAATGAGCTGAATAGAAGATTTCAAAGGGGAACTTGAGAAGACAACATAAAATATTATAATGAAATATGCAAAGACCTAGAGTTAGAAAACCAAAAGGAAAGAACACATTTGACATTTGTCAAGGTAAAAGCACTGAAGAAAAAGAATTCAAGCTTCTATTTGCAATATTGCAATTTTGAGTATTTCTATATAGGCAAAATATTGAATGATGCAGCAAGCATCAAAAGAAGGTAGAAGGAATACACAGTCACTGTACCAGAAAGAATTAGTCAACTTTCAACCATTTCAGGAGGTAGCATATGATCAAGAACAAATGGTATCGAAGGAAGAAGTCTAAGCTGCACTGAGGGAATTGGCAAGAAACAAAGCTCCAGGAATTGACAGAATACCCACTGAGATATTTCAACAGACAGATGCAGCATTGGAGGCACTTATTCATTTATTCCAAGAAATTTGGAAGACAGCTACCTGGCCAACCAAATAGAAGCATTCAGTATCTGTACCCATTCCAAAGACAGGTGATCCAACAGAATGTGGAAAATACTGAATAATATCATTAATATCACATGCAAGTAAAATTTTTCTGAAAATAAATAAAAAACAGTTGAAGAAGTATATTGACAGGGACCTTCTAGAAATTCAAGCTGGATTCAGAAGAGGACTTTGTAACAAGGGATATCATTACTGATGCCATGATATCATTACTAATTGTGCTCGTGAAGAACCTGTATATAGACCAGGAGGCTGTCATTTGAACAGAACAAGGAGATACTGCATGGTTTAAAATCAGGAAGGATGTGTGTCAAGATTATATGCTTTCACCATACCTATTCATTCAATCTCTATGTTGAGCAAATAATCCAAGAAGCTGGACTATATGAAAAAAATGCAGCATCAGGATTAGAGGAAGACTGATCAACAACCTGCAATATGCAGATAACACAACCTTATTTGCTGAAAGTGAAGATGACTTGAAGCACTTACTGATGAAGATCAAAGACTATTGATTATGTCTGCAGTATGGATTACACCTCAACATAAAGAAAACCAAAATCCTCACAGGTGGACCAATAAGCAACATCATGGTAAATGGAGAAAGTTTGAAGTTGCCAAAGATTTCATTTTAGTTGGGTCCAAGGTCAACACCCATGGAAGCAACAGTGAAGAAATCTGATATCATATTGCACTGGGCAAATCTGCTGCAAAAGACCCCTTTAAAGTGTTAAAGAGCAAAGATGTCACTTTGAAGACGAAGGTGTCCCTGACCTAAGCCATGGTATTTTCAATTGCCTCATATGCATGTGAAAGCTGGACAATGAATAAAGAAGATCAAAAAGAATTGCTGCCTTGAATTATGGTGTCTGCAAAGAATACTGAAAGAAAATACCATGGACTGCCAGAAGAACGAACAAATCTGTCCTAGAAGAAGTGCAGCCAGAATGCTCTTTAGAAGTGAGAATGGCCAGACTTGGTCTCAGCTTCTTTGGTCCTGTTATCAGAATGGACCATTCCCTGGAGAAGGATATCATGCTGGGTAAAGTGGAGGGTCAGTGAAAAAGGAGAAGACCCTCCATGAGTTGGATTGACACAGTGGCTGCAATGATGAGCTTGAGCATAGCAAAGATTGTGAGGATGGCTCAGGATGGGGCAGGGTTTTGTTCTGTTCAACATTGCATTGCTATGAGTTGGAGGCGACTCATTGGAACCTAACAATACTGCATTAAAAATCTTTGAAAAAGATAGTTGCACTTTCAACACTGTATTTATCTGTATGTATAGTTCTGTAA
Source organism: Orycteropus afer afer (assembly GCF_000298275.1). Classification (NCBI taxonomy): domain Eukaryota; kingdom Metazoa; phylum Chordata; class Mammalia; order Tubulidentata; family Orycteropodidae; genus Orycteropus; species Orycteropus afer. The sequence goes on along the minus strand of NW_006922507.1, from coordinate 247,949 downwards.
ACAACATTATATAATTCCCATGGTGTGCTGGGTTTCTGAAAAAAACAAACAAAACAAAAACCAGTGCTTTGCTGCATTTACCTATTTCTTTGGTGGAAATATCCCATCATACCCAATTTCAAGTTAGTAATGTGAAGTCACTGATTGTGGATTTGTGAATGCTGGCTAACGGCCATTCATCTAAACTGCGACAAACCAGCACATGACTGCATAAATCTGCTTGTTTATGTGCTTAAACATGTAAACGTTTATTTCCCTCTGCATCTCAAATATGAAGTCCTGAGTCATTCTGAACATGGAATGGATATGTTGTCTTTGTAATACTTTAATTTATGTCAGCAAGTTATCACAGTATTTCTGTCAAGTGTCTGCATAGGAGGTGTGCAGTATGCAGTAATGATTTCTTCTTGTTGTTATGTGCCGTCGAGTCGGCCCGGATTCATAGCGACCCCTCTTTGGGTTTCCCAAGCGATATCAATATGGAAGTAGATTGCCCAACCTTCGTACTGATGAGTGGCTGGTGGATTTGAACCGCCAGCCTTCTGGTTAGCAGTCAAGTGCCTTAGGCACTACGCTACCAGAGCTCCTAATGATTTCTTAATCAAATTAAATAATACCACACTTTCCTTCCTATCATGGCATCTTTTACCAGTGGGCACTCCATAAAAATGTGTTTAATGAACAAATGAATGTTATAAGCTACAAATGGAGGTACAATTATGCAAAAACACATATTTTTTTTCACACATAATTAAGGATAGAAAATTGGTATTTTATTTGAAAATAGCATCCTTCAACTATATAGGTGATTTATATTCAAAACCTAAAATGCCTGGAGCTGTTCTGGTTTTAGGCTTGTAAGGCATCTGGAAAATCAAGAGATGGAAATCCGAGGGCCATGATGTGAAATAATGCATGAATGATATAATTTTATTATATTTCTCATTAGTAAAATGCTGCAGGAAACACTATAGTTAAAAAGAAATCTTTTTTTATACCCCCATATTTCAGCATCATCACATTTAAAAGAGTCAATTTTCAGACAACCTGATAGAAAATCATATGAAGTTATAATGCGGTACAGAGAGTAGCTATCTTGTGGATCAAATGAAAAATCATGAATTTTGTTTCTGATTAAAGCTTCAGTCTCTCTCTTTCTTTATTTCCTTTCTTTTTAATTTTCTGCAACAAACAATTACAATCTCTTCCACCCAATAAAATATAAATTACCTGTTGATTTCAAAGTTATTAGATCAATTTTATTAACTGTTGCACTGTATAGCATTCTGGTAAGGAAACAGGGTATATAAATAATCATCTTTTTTCTTATCTCCTGGCTTCCATCTATTATTAATTGTCTACATCACCTTATCTTACAGGCAACCATTTTTTCATAAATAAATATGTAATCTAGTACAGATATGGCTGAGTGTCCTAAAAAGCCAATATATCAATTTTGCTGCATTTTAAAGCCTGCAGTTTCATCTAACACTTGACATTGTAACCATGGTATGTGTAGTTAGATGCTGGATCGAGAAGTATCAAACAGAAAGATTATTCCTTGGGTCTGTTACACATAGTCAGGAACTAAAGAGAACAAATTATGAGAGGATGCAAGGAGACTGTGTGTATTAAAGATTTGTATCTCGTTTTTAAAAATGTATTCAATTTAGGAAATTGTTATTCAAAGCTCTTTCAGAAAGGTAGTTACAAGCAAGTTAGTATATATTATATACATGATCCATAGTTTCTCTTCAAAGGAATATATATTAACTGAATTTTCCCATGTCTCTAGTAAGAAAGATATTCTGTAAGAAATAATTGAGCTGTATCTTGCTAGTTTATAAATCTTAACACACACACACTGGCGGAAAGATATAAATGTAAATTTTCTAAACTAACATTAACCTTTTCTAGACACCGATATATTCTAAAAGAATCCCAATGTATTATTTAGACTGTGGTGGATATATTTCTTATTTTTACCTCATTTTTATATTTTGCTTCTTGCTATCTATTTCTTCATCCCAATTACTTTCCAATCTGCCTTTAGGAAATGTTTTCTAGCAATTTTGTTTAGTTTTGTTTGGGCAATTAATTTAGGTGTTTTGCCTACATCCAACTGAAACAGTGTCCTAGCTAACTCCTTCAGCTAACTCTCATATCAACTATCCTACCATCTATGAAATTGAACTTTGACAGTGGGAATAGTGTGATCTAATCTTGAGCAATAGAACTTTTTTATCTCAGTAATTATGAATCATATCTCTTACAAGAAATTAAAACCGAAGTTGACTTTTGTTGTTGGTGGTGGTGGTAGTGTTCATCCATTTGTCTCCTGTCTCGGTTGTCTCACTTTAAGACTGGAAGCTTAATTTTTACAATAATCAAAAGATCCATCAATGGACTTAATTAAACTACATAAAGTCTCCTCAGGAGGGAAGTTTACTCCTTCAGGAAGCAGGAAAAGTGCCTTGTGGTTTAAAATAATTCCTATTAGTTTCTTTTTTTCCTTTTATTTTATGTAAGAGGTGGTTATCATAATAGAAAAGATGCCTTATTCATGTCTTGGATCACAGGTTTCTGACATTGCCAAAACCAAACCAAATTCACTGTCACCCAGTCGATTCTGACTCATAGTGACCCCTATTGGGTTTCTAAGGCTGTAAATCTTTAAAGAAGCAGGATGCCTTATCTTTCTTCTGATATTGTCATCTGGAGATAATCATATCTGTCTGGGCACCTTTATGCAGTGAGACATCCAGAAGTTACTCCAAGGTGCTTTGGAACTACATAGTGTCAGAGACTAGGGCTGTAATGGCTGCTACTTGATGCCAATAGGTGGTTAACACACTCCAGGGGCCATATTCTGTGAAGCCTCTAACTATATGAGCCATATAGGTTTTTAGTGAAGAAGAGCACATATTCTTTAGCAGTATTTAGATTATGCAGTAGAGAGAATATTTTTTTTTCCATTCAGTAAAAAATCACTGACAGCTTTCCATTCTCCAGTATCCTTGGTTCAAACGAAAGATGAGAAATATTCTTGTTTCACCTTGGATAAGTCACTTGACCTGGACTTTAATTTCTTTACCTGTAATAAAATGCAGGCTAAGATTGGGCAATCTACTTCCATAGTGATACTGCCTCGGAAACCCAAGGAGAGGTCGCTATGAGTAGGGTCCAACTTGACACCACATATCAACACAACAACAATTATCCACATAGCAATGTGGTTGGTCCATGAGTTAAAACACTTCACATTTTCTGGTTAAAATGAAATAGGTAGTATAATTAAACAATAATACAATGATGATGAATAATTTTTTACAATTTAATTATGCAATGTGTATGATTAATCATTATAATTTAAAGGGTATAATAAGCAAGTAGAATAATTACATATAATGAACATGAAGTATAGGTTAAAAGGTATATATTAAAATTACTCATAAGCATTCTGGAAAAATTATTAAATAGTATTATTGAATATTCCTCTAATGTAATTAGTCTCAAGGCTTTAAAGGCAAAAGGCAGGCATTTTCCTCCCCTTGTGAAATGCAAAGAAGCTTTCTCTTGTTTTCTCTATCTTCTCTCTCCAGCTGAAGGTATATTTTTAAGTGTTCTGCATTTTTTATTCAAGTCTTCTAAAAAGGAAACAGGAAGAGACCTGAGATTTTTGGAAGGACAGACAGGGTCATTGCTCCTGGTATTTAATGCTAGTCCTTACTTGAACAAACCATTTAAATATAGGCAGTTCCCATCATACCAGTCCTCAATCTTTAATTGCCTGATTTCTGGATGAGCTTATCCACACAATGTCAAGGAAAGGTGAGAATTTTTTATTTTAAATTCACTTTTGCAAGTGTGATGTGGGCAATGAAAAAAGGTGATCTAGCATTCCCTGTGATTTTTGTAGCTCGATATCAAAAGAAGACAATTATTAACATTTTTACTCTGTCATTATACAGAGGCAAAAGGATATATGCTCATTCATTCATGCATTTATTCATTCAGCAAATTCTTACTTCACTTAAACATTCAAGGGATGAAATCTGTAAATACAAAAAGCTCCCCATAGCTATCCAGTGTCTTCCTTGGTGGGAAAATATATCCCAAAGTAGAACCTGTGCTATGAATGGTGGACAAGTTTTCAGTACAGTTTAATGGAAAAAATAATCTATTTAGAATATACTGAGCCTAATTTGCTAAATTAAAGTCTACCTAGGATTTTTTGTAGGTTTTTCCAGGAAATTAACTGACATTTACTACATATTTCCATGAGATATAGCATTTCAGGTTGCAGACAACTGATTCTAACTTTAATTTTGTAATACCACTTGGTTGTAAGTAAGTTCTAAGAAGTAAACTACAGGGATCATCAAATTATGGCAAGGATGATGAGGATAATCTAAGCAGCATTTCTCTGTTTCAGTATCTTAGAATCTACAAAACTTAAATTGAGAGCAACATTTGATAAAAATCACTGAACAAATGAGAGAGAGAGAGAGAGAGAGAGAGAGAGAAGAGTTTGAAATGCAAGTGTCATTGGCAATGCCTTCAGGGAATTATTCCTCGGTCCCATGCTAGTAAATAACTCCCAGCAACCTCAGTAGGAATTAAACATGTCTCTGGAAAAGTATTTAGACAATCTAATGTGACAGAACCATGGCTGTGTCGTGCTGCTATAAGTTATACTGAAGTGTAGTGTCAGTCAGTGCAGCAGAGCAGAGAATGCTGGGTAAGAACTGCAGACAGTGCACCTATGGAGAGCTATTAGTATGGTTCCTTGGAGGCATGGTCATGTGCAGTGGTGAGGAGAGGAAGGGAAAATTCAAGCAAAAAAAAAAAGAAGAAGAAGACGAAGAAATAAAAGCAGATGCAGCAAAAGCATACTCATCTGCACACCAAGAGGCAGTTCTGCTGGGTTGCAAAGAACGTATTGATCTCTCCACCTATTTCTGCTCACTTTGCCTGCAGGATGGTATTTGAATAAGAGTAGAACAGTAAAGGAAACCATTGTCTTCTTTTGACAGGGGCTAGTGCGGTCTTCATCTAATGAATATATAGTTGGTGTATCACCTCATTAGGCTTACAGTTCAACTAGAGAAAGGGGTAATTCTAAAGATGAAAAACAATAAAATATGTGGATGAGAACTGCCAAATTAGTACTATAAACCTCACCTGCAACAGAAGTTCAGAACAAATTGCCATCTAAGTAAGCATCACTTGGCAAGCAGTAAGAGTATCTCTTAGACTGCAAAGCAGAAGAGAGTATTCCAGTGGAGATGTGACACTGAATAAAAATCTGGTGGCATATGTGTGTAGAGTCAGGAGATAATGATTTCATCATTTTGGATACTGGAGGGATTCTCTGTCCCAGAAAGTGGCTTGCCTTATGGTAGGTCAATTTTAGCTTCCTTAAATTTCTTCCTCTTCCTAGGTGTAATGGCTTATCCTCTCCAACCATAAAGATAGTCTAGTTTCTGAATGCAGTCTCTGCGTGGTGCAAACAGTTAATCTGCTTGGCTGCTAAATAAAAAGTTGGAGGTTTGAGTCTACTCAGATGTGCCTCAGATGAAAGGCCTGGCAATCTACCTCTGAAAAATCAGCCGCTGAAAACACTATGGGGCACTGTTCTACTCTCTCACCCACGGGGTTGTCATGAGTTGGAAATGACTTGATGGCAATGATTTTATGTGTGTGTGTGTTTTAATAAGTGCATGGGCTTCAGTGTGTTCTCTCATTTATTCACTGAATTTGAAATGTGTGGTGGTCAGTTTTCTGTGTTATCTTGGCTAGAATATAGTCCCCATCAAACAGTAATCTAGGTGTTGCTATGATGGTGTTTTGTAGATGGAGTTAAAGTTTATAATCAGTTGGCTTTAAGCAAAGATTATTGTATATAATTTGAGAGGGCCTGATTTAATCAGTTGAAAGGCTTTAAGAGCAGAACTTGGTTCTAAGACAGTTTAGGATGTCATGGTAATGTGTCATAAATGAAATAACATATGCTTTACTAAAGGCAGTTGAAAAGAATGAAAAAGAATGAGCTAAAGGAAGGTGACACTGAAAAAGAAAAAAACCATATATTTGCAGGATAATTATCATGAGGATAGAAGGAAGGGAAGCAATGACATTACCAAGGTCACAACATATTTTACATGTAAGACCAAATGCCCATAGATTTTTACATGTAAGACCATACATAGTATTTTACATGTAAGACCAAATGCCTCTTTATGAATCTTAGCAGCAATAATCGGTCATGACCCACAGGTATACATCCCTTTCTGGCAACATTTAACCACTTACATGTCAGTGGTCCCGTAAGCTTATGATAGAGAGTTTGCATGTCTCAACTGGAGAAGAGGATGTAGTGGATATACTTTGTTAAGTGTGGATATCCCATTTGTCTCTCACTAGCTCTCCAGGTCCTGTGTCTGCCCTGGCTCTGGAGAATGCCCATTCATGGATGCGTGTCTTATCGTGTTCCCGTTAGGCAGGGACCATGCAGAAGATGTCAGAGCAGCTAAGTGGGATGCCCAGACAAGGCCGCTGTCCCATTTGGCCTGGCTCCCTGTATGTAATGCCCCTGTAGGAGGCCAAGACTCCTTCCATAGTGGCAGCCTTCTAACCGTTCAGGCTGCCATCAGAAGCAAGGTGGCCAGGAGAAGAGGCAGAAGTGGAGGAGAAGGCTGAGCAGGGGCAGACGGGGCTGGAAGAGTTTAAAGCCCATTAGAATACATGGAGAAGGAAGGCGGGAAGGAGAGAAGGAAAGAAGGGAAGGGTGCTTGTGATTTGGGCCGGCCTTAGGGCTGGACGGCAGTAGCATACGCTGCAGCAGAGGACCAGACACAGCTCTTGAAGGCCAATGGGTGCCCACGCAGGACCGATAGCAGCAGAGCCAAAGGTTTTGCACAATCCTTCAGCCCAACAGCGCATGGGTCGCAGCCTGTTGATAACTGTCCTGCATGCCTCTCTCTTGTATATAATACTGTCTTTACACAATGTCCATATCACATAACATTGTATTTCACAGAATATATTGTGGATGTTAAACAATGCCTGCCTGAATTCTAATATAATTGAAACAAAATTGTAAACATACTAAGTCAGTGGGCAATAAGTTTAGATTGCTTTATTTAAGTCTATGTTTTCTCTTTCGTTTCTTCTATGTTTTAATTTTATAAGTGATTTGTTTCCCGACGCTACATTAATTAAGACAGCAGTTGCTTGAGTATATGTCCCTGGTACCAGGTATCATGGTCTACTTTTATTGACATTGACAAATAAAAGTAGATACTAAGTATTGAGAGTCAAGCTTCTTTTTACTTCTAGTCTTTGACAAGTCAGGACTGTCTAACCTCTGAGGTGATTTCAAGGTTTTGTTCCTAAAACTAGCAGTGATTTGAGACGATATCCTGGAAAATGTAGCATTTCTACTACATTGTTTTTAACAATGTGTAAAAGGAAGGAGAGCAGCATAAATCACAATACATTTTTGTTGTTGCTGTTGTTGAGAATACATACAGCAAAAACACTTTTTTGACAAGACTTCACAACGTTTCGCCTTAAGACAGAGCTATGTCGTGATATAGCCATCTGTAGACATTATATGTTTGGTGGCAAGTCTCTGTTTGATAACCCTTAAAAAATTGGAATTGACTCAACAGTAAGTAACAATAACAGCAACAAATGGAATAGGCCTAAAATTCGGCAAGAATATTTGGAATTAGTTATTGGAAAGAGTATTAAACTTGTAAAACATAGGTTGATGCTCTTGAGAAAATAATGTACAATGAGGACAATAGTACAAAACTTGTTTTTCTGAGATGGTAAAGCAGATATTAGTTCAGAGTATGGAACTGCCACCCTATAAAGTATTTGGCTAAATATTTACATAGTGCTCCATATTCAGAGTCAGACACACTAGTGCTAGTTCCGGTACATATTAGTGGTATGACAATGATAAATTACTTAGCTTCTTAAACCATCATTTTCTTATCTCTAAAATAAAACATTCCTTGTTAAGGTTCTTGTGAGGAATAAATGTAACTAAAATGTTGACTGCCAGGTCTAACACTGCTGTAGCTATTCACCTTTCCCCCTTTCTCTTAGCTATAATTACTGATTGGCTCCATTATGCTAGTTTACCAGGCATTCTTCATTTAATAAATAGTTATCATAAACTAGACTTCAAAAGAAAATAGTATGGCTGGGGTTTATAATTCAGTATATTAAACTTAAAATATAGGTGTGTGATTACTGCACTGTGTAGTTCACACTTTTAAAACACTTGTCACATCTCTGCAAGAAGATAGGCTTGCAGCAGGCTGAAGAAGTTCAGCCTGAGTGGCACAGGTGAAAAACTGAGTCCTTCCTAATAAGCTGAGAATATTTACAAAAATTAATCTTCAAATACTGGTGGTCCTGGGAAGCTGCCTCTCTATGTGGATTATTGTGCATACTTGACCCATGTAGCTATGACTTCCTGAGGCCCTCAAGCTTGATTTAATGGCAAATCTCAGTCCAACCAGAGCAAGAGTTACCCTTCAGACCACTGGCAACCTCAGGCAACTGAAGTTATTCAGAGGGTGCCACATCTAACTGAGTGAATGTCCGTGGTAAGAGTTTCAGAACACCTTTCACCAAGGCCTTGCATAAAAATGAACAAACTCTACAGTTTAAAAAAAAAAATCCAAACTCATTGCCATCAAGTTGATTCCAACTCATAGCTACCTTATAGAACAGAGTAGTACTCTCATAGGGTTTCCAAGGCTGTCGGTCTTTACGGCAGCAGATGGACACATACTTCTCCCATGGAGCAGCTAGGGGTTCAAAATGCTGACCTTTCAGTTAGCAGCTGAGTGCTTAATGACTGTACTGCCAGGGCTCAAACAAGAATATAAATTACTAGGAAGTGCTGTGTAAAATCTATAGCCAGTGAAAAGGGAAGAAGGAAACATTTCTTTTGTCCTCACTTATGTTGTATCAACAAGTGCATGTGAAAAGGAGAGAAAGACCAGCATTACTTATTCTGTAGATGACACAGAGTTTCTAAAATCTTTTCTCTGAAAGTCCCTTTGTTTTAATAATCTGGTGAACAAAAAACATAACTTCATTTGTTATCAACATTAACAAAGCATTTGCTATATACCAAATTGTATAATTAGGTTGACTTATAGTAATTTACAGTAAAGCATATCATGAGAATATACTAATTAATACCATATGGGAATAATAAAGAGATAGGTCAATGGAACAAAATTGAAACTTGAGATATAATTATAAATGCTATGCCTTGTCCTAGGTGTCATTGGTATATGTTAGATTTGACATTTTAAATTAATGAAAAACTTGATTACTTAATAAATGATATTGGAAAACTGGTTCATTAAAAACTAAATGAGACAATTTTCTTAAGACATATCAAAATCAATTCCACGTAGATTGTAGTTAATTTTGTATGAGTCAGTTCCAACTCATAACGACCCCTCCTTGGGTTTCCCAGGCGGTATCTCTAGGGAAGTAGATTGCCCAGTCTTCCCTCCGAGGAGTGGCTGATGGGTTTGAACCACCAGCCTTCTGGTTAGCAGTCAAATCGCTACCAAACTCTTAATTTTGTAATAGTACCATAAAAAGAGGCAATAACAAAAGTAAATTTGTATGATCTAGTTTGTGTAAATCCTTTCAAAATGTAGATGTATAATATTTAGGGATATTATTTTTTCCTGTTGTCTGCAGTTTATCCTTTTCCATCAAATGTGTTGAACTGTTCCTTATTATTTCTGGAAAGGCTTGTGACAAGTCAAAACATAGACGGAATCTACATCATTCATGGCTTTTTCTTCTTTTCTCCCAAAAGCCAAAGCTCTAGAGAGAACATAGACAATTTACGGAGGAGGGGAAAGGAAAGACAGGACCATCGCATCACTTTTGCTTTGGTTTTAAATACAGCCCTGTGGTACCTTCTGAGAGCTGGGAAACTTATGAAGGAGTAGAGTTTTCAGGCAACTTAGGCAATTGAAACAAAGGCAAGCACCAGAAAACAAAAGAATGCTGTAGTTCCTTGCCTGAAGATGAATAGAAAAATCCAGTTCCTTAAATATTTTTAAATTACTGAACAGTATTTTATCATATTCTGCACTATATTTTGTTTAATTATGTATGTATTTTGAAAATTTAATTGATTTCCTGTTTTTATTATAATAAATGCTACTTTAAGAAATACTAAGTATATGTGTGTCTGTGTATATCTGTTTATCTGTAGAGAGATATATAGAAACACAGTATATATAGACACAAAATGTATGTAGACACACACACACCACATATACATATATATTGTGTTGCTGTTAGGTGTCATTGAGTTGATTTTTGATTCAAAGAGACCCCATGTGAATCAGTAGAACTGCTTCATAGGGTTTGCTAGGTTGTAATCTTTATGGGAACAGATTGCCAGTTCTTTCTCCCTCAGAGCTACTGGTTTCAAACCACCAGCCTTTCTGGTATTATACAAATGCTTAATAGTTGTGTCACCAGGACTCTAGGACATAATACATACACACATACATATATATGCATATGTTTTCCCCAAACACAGCCTCAATTGTTTACTTATAATAAATTCTAATATTTGGAAACTTGGAGCATAAAAGTATACACATTGTTAAGGCTCTTGATGCATGTTGTTGTTGTTGTTATGTGCCGTCGAGTCGGACCCGACTCATAGTGACCCTTCCTTGGGTTTCCGAGGCAGTATCACTATGGAAGTAGATTGCCCAACCTTCCTTCCGAGGAGTGGATGTTGATGCATGTAGGCATACTGTTTTCTGGAAAAGTTTGCCAATTCAAAATCCAACAAAGTATGTGAGGGTGGCTACCTTAATATACCTCTGCCGTTTTTTTTTTTTTTCCCTCCTACTTTGCTTATTTAATGGGCAAATGTTTATACCACTATTGTAATTTGTGTTCTTACTATCAGAGAGGATGAGCCTATTTTTATAAAAGTTTATTGTTAATTTGCAATGACTTTTGTTTTTAAAGACATGTTTACTAAATGAAACTACAATATAAAATAAATATCACGATGGTTCTAAATACCGTGTGCTGTGGGGATCAGTATGCCTTGGGAGGTAGAGGGAGCCACTTCTAGAATTCCAAGTAGTAACATCTAAGCTGAAACATAAGTTGTATAGGACTTAGCTGGGTAAAAACGACAATTAAAATGATTCCCTGGAAAGGAAAAATACATAGGAAGCCTGAACTTGTTCATGACAGAGAGAAGCCTTAAAGCGTGTGAGGGGATAGCCAGTACCACAGGTGGAAACAGGTCAGTGTGACTGGTACAAAGAATATGAGGAAAGTGACAGGGTAAGAGGCAGGAAAGGTAATCAAGAGCCAGATGACGAAGGGTTTCCTAAGAGACATTAGGAGATTGAATTCATTTACTAAGAGCAAAAAGTCACTGAAGATTGAATCCCGTCATTTACCCTGTAAGTCAGAATAGTAATTGCACCAATTTGAGGATACTGCATACACAATAGTGTAGCATCAATTATATAACATTTTAAAGATGTAGCTGAGATCATAATCAGATAGCTAAATAACTACGTTTCTAGTAAATTTTTCTGTGGGGTATTAATTTTCAGATGTTTTGTTAGATCACTTAATAAATATACTTATAAAAAAAATTAAGTATTATGAGATTAAACTCTACCTGTTACCACAATGCCTTTAATTACATGGGGTGTTAATGCATTTCTTTCAATAGATTGCATTATCTTTAGAAGGTGCTTATTCTATGGGTTGAAGTGGATGAATACAGAGTTTCCCTTTTTAGTGTCTAATAATAAGCAGTGTAAACAGAGAAGTCAATTGAGGTTGGCAGGTTGGGGGAGGAGGGTTGGAGTTTATGATATTATCTGCAGAAGCAAATTGTACAGGCAAAAGCAATCAGCATAGATCAATTTAGCCTGTGGAATTGAGTTTCTGGTAAAATACTACTCTACATTCCACCTCCATTTATACTTGCCCTATAGGTTATTATTTGTTATTGAGCATTTTTATAAATTCTTAAGGGAAATAGAGTAATTCATTTGAAGTGATGCCACACTATCATGCATGCAGTATCCTCAAATTGTTGCAATTACTATTCTGACTTATAGGGTAAATGGATGTTATTCAAGAATTAATTATTGTGTTTCCAAATCAATGAATTCATTTCTATTTGTTAACATATTACTCTTATTTATAACCAGCAGAAATATGTTTTTAATTAAGTGAACTCTGAATAAATTTGCATGTCCTTTGTAAAACGAATGAAACAGTGTTTAGCTTGATATAATATATAAAAGCTCTGACGTATTTTGGGCTAATAAGTGTTGAGTGAGTTTTCATCTGAATTAGACTTCTGTAGTTATGACACATTGGGAACCTACATTATATACTCCTACCGGGTCATATGGCTGTTACGTGAATGATGTCCTGTTATTTTTTTTTTTTTTTATTTTAAGATGAATTGTGTATGCATAATAAATTATTACTATTAATAAAATATCAAATATGACTTTTCAAAATCTTTGTTTAAAATTAAGGAAACTTTAGAGTAAATAATCATCAGTAATGTATTGACTGGCCTGTGGTGCACCTTACGTTAAACTAAGAGTTAAAGTGTATACGAGTTCATTACAATATAGTTAGGAAGATAAAATTATGCATGAAAAGTTACTAGAGAAATAAAACTTCAAAGTAATAAATCAGGTAGTAATAATAATCATGTATTATATCAGGTATATATATATATATATATATCAGGTATAAAAATCAGGTAGTAATAATAATAATAATCAGGTAGTAATAAATACAGTAAGAGTTCAAAGAAAGGTAAAGTGAATCATTTTTAGGAGAGTATTACATTATGCAGTTTAAACTTGATTTTGGGGTGATAGGATGAGTTGGCTTTGGATATTTGAAGAAAATGGACTTGCAGAACTGCAAGAACGTGCATGTAAGTTGAATATAGCATTGTGTGTTAAGGGAATAATAGGGTGGAAGAAACATGTTTGTTCTCAGTGACAAAAAGAAAAGTTAACTAAATACTGTAGGAGAGATTAGAGAAGGTTTTAAAAGCTAGAAAATAAATATATGGATGACCCAAGGAATTAAAAGTACTAGCCCTTGCTGAGAGGAAAAAATATAAAACAAAACGACGACAAAAAACACTACAAAACCAATGCATTTGTATAGTTCCTTTGTTGCTTAGCAGGTTTACTGTAATACTGAACTGTAGATTAACTAATTGCAGATTCTGCAATTTACTTGGCTCTTTTATCACAGGAATTATATAAAATATAGTGAGACCTGTGAGAGCCACCACTTAATGAACTTGCCTTGATTTTCTGAATGTCCAAAGCTTTCCTTCTGTGGCAGGTTGCAATCTTACCAATTTTCTATCACTCTTTACAGCGGAGAACATTTGAGATTTCCTTTTCTTACGATTTTCCTTCTGCTTTACACAGGTTCCAGCTTTTGCTGGTTTTGCTGTATACATTTTCATCCCCGACACCAAGGGGGAATGTTGTTGTTGTTATGTGCCATCGAGTCAGCCCCAACTCATAGCGACCCCTCCCTGGGTTTCCGAGGCAGTATTACTATGGAAGTAGATTGCCCCATCTTCCTTCCAAGGAGTGGCTGGTGGGTTTGAACCACCAACCTTCTGTTTAGCAGTCGAGTGCCTTAGGCACTATGTCACCAGAGCTCCCCCAAGGGGGAATATTGGTGATAACAATGATTTTCTAGGCCAATAGCTGATTAAGATGTATTTATTTTTAAGACATATATTCCAAGGGGAATATATGTCTTAAAAATAAATACATCTTAATCAGCTATTGGCCTAGAAAATCATATGTCTTAAAAATAAGTACATTTTAATCAGCTATTGGCCTAGAAAACCATTGTTATCACCAATTACTTTTGGAAACTAATTTCATGTGCCACTAGACTAATCAGAGAAAACTATTTTACAATATTGCATGGAGCTATATTAGGTCATTTTTTGTTACTGTATCTCATTACAATTTACAAATTACTGAACTAAAAAACCAAACTCACTGGCATCAAGTTGATTCTGACTTATAGGACCCCCTTTGGATTTCCAAGATGGTAAATCTTTATGGAAGTAGATTGGCCAGTCTTCCTTCCATGGAGTGGCTGGTGGGTTTGAACTAATCTTTTGGTTAGCAGTCAAATGCCTTAGGCACTAAACCACCAGAGTTCTTACAAAGGAATAAATGGGATGACATTTGACTAAGACATAAAGCACAATCAGAAATAAGAATAGCATTTTATATTGACTTTTGTAGCAGAGTCTTCTGGTGCCCTGTGTCAAATCTTCTTGCCGTATCTCAGATTTTATCTACAGCTATGGTGTATAGTTCCCTTTGAGGGCAATTCACCTTCAGCTGATAATGTATAATACATTATCAACTTTCTGTACAACTTTCTGCTGTAAGCCTTCTGCTGGTTCAACCTTCACTCACACACATTTCCTCTTTCCTTGGCTTGTCTCGCATTCCTGCAACCTGAGTTTACTACTCAAATAAATTCCTTGTGCATGTGTTCTTGATTCCTACACAGTTTTCATTGAAATCAAAGCTACAATAAGACCTAAAATAATTTATGAAAAATTCAGGGTAATAGGAGCATTTAAACAAACAAAAACAAAAAACCATGAGATGCATTTGGACAAATCCAGACTGTGAGAAACTCTATTTCTATTTCTTTAGCAACAACACCAATGCAGTAGATAGACAGGTAGGTAGGTACGGAGAGAGAGAGAGAGAGAAAGAGAGAGAGAGAGAGAGAGAGAGAGAGAGATTAGATAGATAGTGTTATAGTGGGTATGGCATTTGGCTGCTAACCAAAAGATTGGCAGTTTGAACTCACCACTTCCTCCATGGAAGAAAGAAGAGGCAGTCTGCTTCCATAAAGATTTATAGCCTTGGAAACCCAGTGGGAGTCACTATGAGTTAGAATTGACTTGATGGCTTGAGTTTGGTATACCTATCTATATCTATATCTACCATATAACAAACAAGAGGTGAGCTGAAAAATTCTTAAGATACACTTTGGCAGTCACTAGTGATTCCTCAAGTAGCTCTGGTAGCTTAGTGCCTAAGGCATTTGACTGCTAACCAGAGGCTGCTGGTTCAAACCCACCAGCCACTCCTTGGAAGGAAGGTTGGGCATTCTACTTTCGTAGTGATACTGCTTTGGAAACCCAAGGAGGAGTCAGTATGAGTTGGGTCCGACTCGACGCCACATAGCAGCAACAACAACAGTGATTCCTCAACCAAATTTAGTGTCAACTTGCTGAATTCCAGCTTTGATCATCTGCATTATTGTGACTCAGACCTTTCCCTGGCCTTGGGATCAACTATGTTTTACTAGGCCAACTGAGAGTCAGGAGTTTATATCACTGATAACAGCTGGTATATAAATATTCTAAGTCCATCCCTCTTTGAGTGGAATAATTCCGGTGTCTGGTAAGCTTCAGATACACTTGATGGTAAAGGGCTTGTAAAATACCATTTTTGACTGCTTTTGGCAAACTGGTGTTCAGTGCAATTAAATGTCAAACAAACTGATTGTACTTAAATCCTTGTCTTAAGATTTACTTTTGAAACAACAAAAACTCAATCAGATATATGAGCCAATGGCAGTCCATCGATATTCTTTGAATTCTGAATTGAGCTGCAGCTTTACTGACAGTGTCCTGACTTAAACCCCATCACAAGCATGTCAAAACACCTTTCTACTTCCTTCACTACTGCCATCTTTTTTGTCATTTTAGGGCCTATTTCTAATGACTGATTTAGTTTCTGGTTACAAGTCTATCTGTCTGTCTGTCTATCTATCTACCACATGTGCTTGCTCCAGCTACTTATTGGTAGCCAAGTGCTTAACAACTGTGACACCAGAGCTGCTTAAAACATAGTTACCACCTTTTGTTATTTTTTATTCATTTTTAAGTACGTTTTATTGAAATATAACTTATGTACAGTGAAATACACAAAACTAAAGTGACATGGGTCAATGCATTTTATTATTTTATTTTTGCAGTGTTCCCTTCCCTCCCCTCCCACCCCTGGCAACCAACAAAGAGTTTCTCTCCATATATAAACCTTTCCTTGACCCTCCACAACAGCAAACTAATACTATATTTGTCCTTTTGTGATTGAATTATTTCACTCAGCATAATGTCCTCCAAGTTCATCCATATTATGCGGTGTTTTGCAGACTCTACATTATTCTTTAGTGCTGCATAGCATTCCATTGTGTGTATGTACCATAGTTTGGTCATCTACTCTTCTGTTGATGGGCATGTAAGTTGTTTCCATCTTTTTGCTATTGTAAATAGTGCTGCAGTGAGCATGGGTATGCATATATCTGATCCTGTCCTGGCTCTCACCTCTCTAGGATATATACCTAGTAGTGGGATTGCTGGGTCACATGGTATTTTAAATTCCAGCTTTCTGAGGAATCACCATACTGCTTTCCACAGTGGTTATATCACTTCACAGTCTCACTAGCAGTGTATGAGAGTCCTAATCTCTCCACATCCCCACCAGCATTTGTTATTTTCTGTCTTGTTGAACATTGCCATCAGTGCTGGGGTGAGATGGTATCACATTGTTGTTTTGATCTGCAACTCTCTGATGGCCAATGATTGTCAGCATCTCTTCATGTATTTGCTGAATGCCTGAATATCTTCCTTGGTGAAGTGTCTATTCATGTCTTCTCCCTATTTTTCAATTAGATTGTTAATCCCTTTGCTGTTGAGGCATTGGAGTTTTCTATAAATCTTAGTGATAAGTCCCTTGCCAGATGTATAATTATCAACAAGAATGAATTTGTTGCTGTCATTTTGTTATATGCTTTTTCTTGGTGTTGATTTCTTTGTTCCACATAATTTTCTGTGCTGAGCTCGTTTTGTTTATGAATTGTGTTATCACTTCCTTTGCTGCTATTGTTTTAGTTTTTGCTATTTTTTTTGTGTGGGTCCTCTCTCTCTCTCTCTCTTTTTTTTTTTTTTTTGTATGTGAAGCTTTATCATTTTCTATGAGGTTACCCTGTGACTTATAGTTTTCTTCCCAAGTTTAGAACAGTCCATTCTATCTTGTAGTTGTCTTGACTTCCTTAGCATTTAGAAGTTCTATAACTACACAATTTTTTCCCTCTTTTTGGTTTGTAGTTGTCCTCATTTGTCAATTGATGTCTCTGGTTCCCTGTTTACAATCCTGTAGGCTTATTTACTTTGGATACTTCTATAACTGGGTTGGTTTCTGGGTTATGTCATCATGTGTGTTAATTGTCAGTTGTTGTTTACTGTTGTTGTTCTCTGTCCAAAAGACTCCCTTTAGCATCTCTTGTAAGGTTTTCCTGGTTTCAACAAATTCCCTTAATTTCTGCTTATCTGGAAATCTCCTGATCTCACCATTATATTTGAGGGACAATTTTGCTGGGTATTTAATTCTTGGTTGGAAATTTTTCTCTTTCAGGGTTTTATATATACCATCTCATTGTCTTCTCACCTGCATGGCTTCTGCTGAGAAATCTGAGCTTAGTCTTATTGGTTGCCCCTTGTAGGTAATTTTTCATTTTTCCAGTACTGTTGTCAAGATTCTTTCTTTGTCTTTGGTTTTGATGAGTTTGATGATGACATGTCTTGGTGATTTTCTTTTGGGGTCTATCCTGTTTGGGGTTTGTTGGACTTCCTGAATGGATATATTCTGATCTTTCATCACACCAGGAAAATTCTCTTCCACCAAATCTTCAACAATTTTTTCTGTGGTTTTATTTATCTCTTTCTGTTTTGGAATCTGGTTATACATATATTATTCCTTTTGATAGTATCTCACATGAACCCTAGGCTTTCTTCATTTTGTTTTTATCTTTTTTCTGATTGATCCCTTTCCAAAAAAGTATTGAGGTATTTGCTTTCAATATCACTAATTTTGTCTTCCATTGGTTCAATTCTACTCTTCTTGTCCATTCAATGTGGTATCTATTTCTGAAAATTTAGTATTAATCTTCTGGATTTCTGACAGTAGATTTTATATCATTTCTAATTTTTCATTTATTTTGTCATTTTATTCTTGTATTGTCTTTTGAAATTGTTCTAGGATTTTCTCTCTGTCTTCCTCAATTTTGTCAGTGTTTTCTTTGATCTGTCTCTCAATTCATTGAAGGTATCTGAATATAATTCTTTTGAATTCTTTATCAGGAAGTTCCAATGCTGCATCTTCCTCAAGGATGCTTTTGGTGTCTGTATCCTGGTCCCTTGTTTCTCCTGCTTTATCTTGCTTCTTTGTGTGGACTGTGATGCTCTGTTGTCTCTGAGACATTGTAATGTTTTTGTATTTATACTTAATTGGTGATTGTATGTTTGAGTGACTTGCCCACGCTTTTCATTTCTTTGTTTTGTTTGCATGTTTTCAATATAATCAGGGTACTGTGCTGTGCTCCTCTGTTTGCCAGTTGGCAGCATTTATTCACTCACCACCTGACGCCTTTCCCGTTGTCAGCCTCTC
The DNA here is from genome assembly GCF_000298275.1 of Orycteropus afer afer. NCBI lineage: Eukaryota > Metazoa > Chordata > Mammalia > Tubulidentata > Orycteropodidae > Orycteropus > Orycteropus afer. The sequence continues at coordinate 229,353 of NW_006922507.1, read as the reverse complement.
AAACGTCCTTCCTGTCCTTGACAGATAGAGCCTATTCTTAGATCCTGTTTTCTTTCAGGTTTTTCCACTAGTTGGTGCCTCATCCACTTCTGTATACTTCCTTTCAAAGCTCAAGGTTCCAAGATTATCTTCTGTATCTCTGTCAATTGGTTTATCTTTCCTTAGCTAAGAGGGTCTGTGTAGCTTGTCTGCCTATTCCTCTATCTTACCGAAAGTCCCAGTTACCATCTCTTAATGCAAGGAATGTCAGTGAAATTGTGACACTTTTAATCTACTGCAATAATGAATGCTGACTTTTGGAGTGTCTGGATTTTGTAATCTTCTTTAATGAAGTGTTAAGCTTTATTCTGCCTGGCAATTAATTAAATTTAATTTAAAAGTGTGTTTATTCTTTTGTTTTTTGTTAATGTTGGTGTGTTTGGTGAGGTCTCTATACTCTAGCTAGTCAGAACTTGAAAGTCAGCTGGTACAATTCAAGCTCCTACAATTTTTCACTTCACAGTTCCTTGCAGATTGTTTTTTCCCTGATAAGTTTTCTTTCCTTGGTCTCATGGTTTCTTCATCTTATGTATGCTACTTATTATCCAGCTGTGGTAGTTAAGATTTTGTGTCAACTTGGCTGTGCCTGGTTTGAGTGGCTTGGCAGCTGGATGTAGTTATTCCCCATGATGAGACTGGTAATTGACTTCATGGTGGAATCTACTGGAGAAGCTGAGTACCTGCCTTAGATTGTGGTCTGCTTTCAGTATGTAAGAAGAAGCTTTGAGAAAGGTCTCTAGCTTTTTGACACACTTGGACCCTGCATGTAGCTGAGGCTTCATTCAGCAGCCTGTCATATTGTCTTCTGATTTTGGGATTGTTGCTGGTCTTGAACTAGTGTCCTGCTGTGTTGTTTGATAATCATAGCACTGTGCCATTTTGTTTGTTGACCGTGGGCTTGTTAGCCTCATCAGCCGGCAGCTTTCTAGTGAAGAGACACCTCTACTTCCAGTGGGCTGGGAGCAAGAAGCAGAGCTAAAGCCTAAGGTTGAAAGGCTTTCACCCAGTCCCCAGAGCTGGCAATTTGAACTCAGACCTCTGGCCTCCTAAATTGTAGTAGAATAAATCCCTGTTTGTTTAAAACCACCCATTTGTGATATGTCTGTTAGAGTGGCACTAGAGAACCAAAATACCAGCCAAAGATTCAAAAGAATTCTGTTAAAATTATGGAGCTCCTTTTTTTTTTTTTTTAAATCTATGTACTTCCCCCATCTCCAGCCCTCTACTATTCTAACCAATGACATAGCTCTAAACCTCTTCACCTGTCTCCTCAGCACAGTCAGAGTGCTAATCTCTGTGCTCTTTCTCCCTGAACCAGCATTCTGGCTAAAGCTGGGGAAATCGGGGCTATTCACTTTCTTTTGTCTTCTCTTCATGAGGAGAACAGTTTTGTGCAGTCTGCTGTCCAACATTTGAAAATAATTTTTTTTTTCCAGGAAGATTTTTACTCATTTATTAATGTGAAACCTATTCTGGCAAACCTGAATTATTTATCTGTCATGAAGCAGGCTATATTTCTCCCTTGCTTTCTGCTGTACATAGACTAAAATTCCAAATGTTTGCTATGATCTATACAGTATTATGGAAGCCCTGGTGGCACAGTGGTTAAAGTGCTCAGCTGTTAACCAGAAGGTCAGTGGTTTGAACCCACCAACTGCCCCATGAGAGAAAGATGTGGCAGTCTGCTTTCATAAAGATATGGCCTTGAAAACCCTATGGGACAATTCTACTCCGTACTGTAGAGTTACTATGACTCAGAATCGACCCCATAGTAGTGGGTATATGATATATGATCTTGTTTCTGCCTGCCTTTAATGCTTAATTCTTTCCATCGCCCGCCTCACTTATGCTGGTATAGTGTAAATAAGTAAGATAAAAGAGGTTGGGGGGGTTGGGAAGAATAGTTACAAGTAAGATTCTTGTGAACAAATTCTTTAAACCAGTTTTCCTCATTTAGCAAGCACTTATTGGGTAGTCCTGCTGTGTGCCAAGCACTCTTCTTGGTGTCTGGGATACATTAATGAACAAAACAGACAAAAATCCTTGCTTTTGCTGAGCTTAGGATTTTTTGTATGCCCATTTTTCTACACCTAATTAAAATGCATCATAAATGCTTGGCATCTTTTGCCATTAATGTGCAGAATTTGATGAGTATTTATGCTTCACCTTTGCATCTACTTATTCATTCAATTTGCTTGTTCTCTCAAATGTTAGGAGCAGATAGCTTGTAAATTCCTACAATGTTCAATACAGGAGTACTTACAAAGACACAGGGCTGTGCTATTTCAGAGAATTTAGGAGACTGTCATAAAAATGTTGACCCTTACAAGGTGCCGTTTTTTGAAAGATAAGCTAGTTCTACACTCAGATCACTCATAGAGTTTAGTTTGCATGCCTATTTTAGGGAACTATGAGAAAATAATGATGTACTTGGAATTCTGTTTGCACTCAATGCTACAGCCTGGGATCAGCAGAGTGCAAAGGAAGATAAAAGTGAGGTTGATGCCAAATCCATGTAAAATTTCAATCTAGGAATCTCTACAAGGTCATTTTTGGGTCTAAAAAGAAAGATTTGGGAATATATATGTTTAAGGAGATAAGAAATCTCACACTAAACTGGAAGAATATCAATGAATCACTATCCAAGCTTACGCAAGGCAAAAAGAAGCTGAGAAAGAAGATAAGAATGCATCATTTTTGCATTATTATACAAAGTGTTTCCTTGGTGCACCCTTAGGGTATTTGGGGGAAAAAAAAAGTATGCAGCACAATACCTGTCACTAGAAGACACAAACTTGAAAGGATACATCGAGAAGTGACAATGGGAAGTCAAACTAAGGGAATCAAGGACTGTTTCATATAGCTAAAGACACCAGAGAGAAACAAATCCCTCAAAGTGCTCTTGTTATAATAAACTACAGAGAGTTCCTGAAAACCCCTGTGTGAAGAGAAAAGCTTCTGGGTCTTGCTCCACTGATATTGCCACCAGGATGCATGGCCATCAGAAGTGATTCTGTAACTAACATTGAGAAATACTTGCAATAAAATATCAAGTGAAAACATAAGATGTACAACATTATACTCAATATAGTATCAATAGCTAAAAATATGTCTATGTTATGTATATACACATGTAAAGAAAACAGGAAAAGGAATACCTAATTTCTTTAATGAACATGATTTAATGTTATGATCAGAAAAATGATTTGTATGTTTTTTTTCTATTTGTTCAGTTTAATTACTATCAAATTTTATGTAATACATGCTCCATTTCTGATTTATGGACATTTCCATTTTAACATTCACTGAAAATGGCTTTACAGTTTAGGAACTTGTTTATTCAGTGCATCAACATAGGTTAACAAAATATTGTAGAAGACATTTACAGAATTTATTATATAGCCTGGTGAGTGGTAATTTAAAAGTTCCATATTCATTACTTATATAACTGGTCAAAAGAAGCAATGGAGAAAAAAAAAACATTTTATGAATATTTAAAAATATCTGTTACAATAATATGAGTTATAGTGATTGGAGTCCAGTCTTTGTGGAAGCAAAAAGAAATGCATGGGTTCATTCATGTTCCTTAGGCAGCATAAGGGAGGATATTGAGTCTGAAGCCACCCTGGAGACAGAGACACCGTCACTGGAGTTGCTGAGAACTTGGAGGAGGAAATGCCTTTAGAGCAGCTAGTGATGTTTGTCCACAAGGAGTATCAAGTTGAATCCCTTCCTACATGGAATTCTCTCAGAGAATGGATGTGAAGGAAGAACCTTTAGTGTCAAAGTCAAAATAGGTGAAAGGTGAGTTGATATCAACTTTTTAGTGCTTCTTCCATCCTTTTCTTTAAAGATGTTACCAGTCCTTTTTTATCCCCCTTGTAGGAAGTTCTCTTTCAGTCTCTTGCTAACATCAAGTTACTGTTTCAATAAAAGGGTTCAATCCTCACAGTTTACATTCTAAGTGAAAGTAGATGTTGTCTACCAAGAGGTTTAGCCACAGATTGCAAGAGCAAAGGAGGAGGTATATAGACAGTGTCAGGAATGGAAACTAGATAAAAGGGAAGTTGACTGGATTATTAGGGACTTGTTCTTTTAGGGAACAAAAGGGCACTAGGTGTTCAGAAATGTCAGGAAGTCCACAAACAAGAAAGAGTTAATTCTTGTCATAAGATGTCAAGGCAATTTTGAATATCTAACTTTGTCCGTATTAGCAGATGATCTGTCAATTGGTCAGCTTTTAATCCAACAGTCACCACAAAGAAATAATAAAACTAGATTGGAAAAAAAGAAAATTAGCAATCAAAACCAACTTCCACAGATAGCAAAAGCATTTAGTTCTCAGATCAAATTAGCTAATTAAAATATATATAAATGATGAAAGAAATAAAAGTAAATTCTACCTTGTTTGTGATATTCATCAGTGCAAATCAACTAACAGAATATGTTCATTCAAATTAACATAGTAGTCACTAAAATGGCAGATATATCAGCCCAGTGTCTACCATACACACTCACTAATTTATAGAATCAAAAACATTCCATGTCAACTTTTATGCATCTGCTTTACCATTCCACTTGCCAGGAGCTTATTTTCCTGAAGAACTCAGCATAAGATGCCTTATAAGACTAAATATAAATCAGCAAGGGCTGACATCTTCTTTTCTTCATCACAGAAAAAGTTTATTCACTGAGACTGCTTGTGAAAAGTCTATGCCCATCATTTGTATTTATGATACAGCAGGAACACAAAGATCCGAGGGCTTCCATCAACAAACTGACAAATGCTAAAGAATTGGAAGCAGCAACTGACAGCTAGAGTGAGACTGTATTTTCAGTATTAAGGACTGTACCAGTGTCATGATTTCTGATGTGAGATACAACTCAAGTAGGAAGCCAAATATTTAGCTCTTTTGGCTAAGGGAATTGAAATAGTTTTGCTTTGATAATTTTATTTGACATTACTTGACTTATCCTTATTTTCAATAAAGAAAACTTTACCATCCTGCTAGAATTGCTTATTAATAAAGTTAATTTTAATTTGTTTACTAGCTTCATTTTAACTCTGTACCTCGTGGTAAAGCCTCTGCATTCTGTATCCTGATACTGTTTCTCCCACGACTATCACCGAACACTGAAAGTTTGCTCCTGCTCCCTAATCCTATCAGCACTAACCTCATGTTAACTAGGACTTTTAAAGTTTTTACATTCATGTCATATCTGGCCATTCATATCAGATACAATAGGATAAGTTTAAAATAAAACAAGTCATGCTTATATGCAACTTTTTTTTTTGGCAAAGTTCTTGTCTTTTTTAATAAACCATAGGATCTATTGCCTATGTTTGTCTTTAAGAGAAAACTTGACCTTGTATCATAGCACATATTGCTAACACTTAAGCTATAATAAAGGTGTTTCTTTCCTTTCTTATAGCTGTTTTCTTTTAAAAAATTAAATCTGAAGTTGTGTAAGAAACCTCCTTCCTAAGACATCTAATTCTTATCATTTTCTGCTATTTCTTGTTATTGTCAGAAAATACATTTTCAAGGCTATGTCCAGAGTTAAATTCAAGTAGAAGGCTTTTTACTTCATGCAGCCATGGTACAATTTCATGTGCGATCTGGAAAATTGAAAGGTGAAACAAAATTACAGACTAAAGAATTTGAAAAATTGAGCCTTAGTTCAGGAATACCACTACTAACAAACATTGAGCTATTGGACCAAATATTCTGCTAACTATTTTACACATATCATTATTTCCAGTTGATTCATGATGAAACTGAAGTAAGTGTGGTTAGGTGAAATACCCTTGGTAATCCAGAAATTAAGTATTAGAGCCACAAATTGAACATAGGTCTGCTTGCAGACCCTGAAATCTTAATGACAATGATATACTATTTTCAAATACAGTAAGTTCCTGGACTTACAGACAGCTTGTATTTGTCCTTTAATGTTATATAAATTTGTCCTCACTTTGAAATAATTGAACTATCCGTACTTGAAACATATTCTTCATCACAATCACCTTTACTTGCTGCACGTGCAGCTTTTAAATCATAGGAAAGTCTTCCAGCCTTTCCTTGAACTAAAGTAAGGCTAAATAAGGACTGTATGAACCTATTTGAGCCTACCTGCAAATTGACTTCATGACATACTTAGGAACAGATCTTGTTCATAATCTGGAGACAGCCTGTATCGATTTAAATATTGACTTACCCATTCATGCAGAGCAGAAAGCTAGATAAATGAAAGGTTAAAAAAAAATTAAAGACATAGTTACTATAATATTCAGAAGAATTTTAACAGCATGTAACCTTGTACATGTTCCATTCCACTCTGCAATTTTATGAAAGTTCTGAAAAAAATTACATTTAATTTTTTTCTAAATAAATTTATAGCTGACTAATTCTTTACCAGAAATAGTTTATAGCTTCTTTCTGCAGAATATGTGTAAAGAAACAGGGTTTCAAGCTATGCTAACAGATCTTTCATTTGTAGGTATTTCTGATAGAGTAAATCATTTCTTTATCATTAATGATGTCATTTCTGTTTTACAGATTACATATCTCTTAGTGTTTGGAGTCACACACCTAGTATTGAAGTGTACTGGAAAAAAATAAAAATGAAAAACAGATAATATATAAGGGGTTTCCCACATAATATTATAAATAGGATGTGAGAGAGTGTTCAGTGGGGTAACATAAAAGGGGGATAATAAATTACACCCACTCCCACTGTGATAGTTAGAGTGGTGTGTCAACTTGCCTGGACCATGATTTTGAGTGGTTTAAGCAGTTGTGATGTGGGTTATTTCCATGATAAGATATGTATATGTTTTGAGAAGCCAATCCAGTGAAAGGGAGTTTCTGTAGGGGTGTGGCCTGCTCCCAATATATTTATGGGCATCCTGGGAAAACAAAACACTCTTCTGTGGATCGGGATCTTGTGCTGCCTACAACTGTCTGTGAGTGAACATGGAAAACACTCTTTGGCCTGGTGATCTTGGATTCATCATTCATTGCAGTCAACAGCTGGCATACCGCATGCCAACCTTGTGTTAGCCCCTTCAGCTGCTTGAGTCGGGAAAAGCCTCCAGCTTGATGTTTGATCCAAGAACTTGGGACTTGCCAGCTTCTATAAGTGTGTGAGCCACTTTCCTAAGATAAACTTCTCTCTTTCTCTCTCTAAGGTTTACTGGTTTTGCTTCTCTAGAGAACCCAGCCTAACACAGCCATTGAATTAATTCTGACTCATAGTTACCCTCTAAGACAGAGTAGAACTGCCTACTGGGTTTCCAAGGCTGTAAATCTTTACAGAAGCAGACTGCCTCATCTTTCTCCTGGGGAGAACCACTGAACTTTTTCTTAACATCTGGATACTTTAAGCACTATGGCACTAGAACTCCCAAACAGGGGATTATTAATTGTTACTAGTTTTGTTAAGTGCCAGCGAGTTAGGTACAATTCATACCTACCCTTTGTACAGCAGAATGAAGCAAGCCCGGTCCTGTGCCATCTTCTCAATCCTTGCTATGCTTGAGCCCATTGTCATAGTCACTGTATTAGTTCATCTAGTTGAGGGTTTCCCCTTTTTCCATGACCCTCTACTTTACCAGGCATGATATACTTCTCCAGCGTGGTCCCTTCTGTCAACATGATTAAAATAGGTGCAATGAAGTCTGGCTATTCTTGTCTCTAAGGAGCATTCCAGCTGCACTTCTTCCAGGACAGATTTGTTCATTCTTCTGGAAGTTCACAGTATTTTCAGTGTTCTTTATCAACACTGAAATTCAAAGGCATCGATTCTTCTTCAGTCTTCTTTATTCATTGTCTACTTTTGACATGCATATAAGACAATTGTAAATAGCATGACTTGTGTTAGGCATATCTCAGTCTTCAAAGTGACATCTTTGTACTTTAACACTTTGAAAAGGTCCCTTGCAGCAGATTTTCCCAGTCCAATACAATATTTGATATCTTGACTACTGCTTCCATGTGTGTTGATTGTGGATCCAAGTAAAATGATATCTGACAACTTCAATCTTTTCTCCATTTATGATGATGTTGCTTATTGGTCCAGTTGTGAAGATTTTCTTTGTGTGTGTGTGTGTGTTGAGGTGTAGTCTACACTGAAGATTGTAGTCTTTGATCTTCATCAGTAAGTGCTTCAAGTCATCTTCACTTTCAACCAGGAAGAATCTGTCATCTGCATATCACAGGTAGTTAATGAGTCTTCCTTCAATACTTATGCTGTGTTCTTCTTCACATAGTCCAGGTTTTTGGATTATTTCATCGCATACAGATTGAATGAGTATGGTGGAAAGATACAACTTTGACATACACCCTTCCTGATTTTAAACTATTGCTATGTTAAAATGACACCCTCTGGGTCTGTTAAAATGACACTCTCTTGGTCTATGTAGGAGCTCTGATGGCATAGTGCTTAAGTTATTTGACTGCTAACCAGAGGGCTGGTGGTCCAAACCCACCAGCCTCTCCTGAAAAGAAAGTCTGGGCAATCTACTTCTGTAGAGATACTGCCTTGGAAACCCAAGGAGGGGTCACTATGAGTTGGAGTCAATTTGACACCAGTGAGTTTGGAGTTTTTTGGTTTTGGTCTATGTAAATTTTCCTCATGAGCACAATTAATTGTTCTGGAATTTAAATTCTTTGTAATGTTATCCTAATTCGATATGAGCTACACAGTCAAATGCCTTTGCATAGTCAGTGAAGCACAGATAAACATCTTTCTGGTATTCTTTGCTTTCAGCCATCTGACATCAGTAATGATATCCCGTGTTCCACTTCCTCTTCTAAATTCAGCTTGAATTTTTGTAAATAACCTGTCAAAATACTGCTGCAATGATTTTTAAATTATCTTTCCCAAAATTTTTCTTGCATGTGATTGTAATGATATTGTTCAATAATTTCCACATTCTGCTGGATCACTTTTCTTTGGAATGGGCACAAATACAGATCTCCTCCAGTTGGTTGGCCTGGTAGCTATCTTTCAAATTTCTTGGCATAAATGAGTGAGTGACTCCAGTGCTGCATCCATTTATTCAAACATCTCAATTTCTGTTTGTTGAAACATCTGAATTCTGTCAATTCCTGGGAACTTGTTTTTTTGCCAATTCCTTCAGTGCAGATTGTACTTCTTCCTTTAATACCTTTGGTTATTGATCACATGCTTCCTAAAATTGCTGAATGTTAATCTTTTTGGTATAGTCTCTCTGTGTATTTGGGATAGCACATCAACATAAATGCTATTTATTCATCTTCCAGTATTTTCTGTCAGAAGAATAATATAATGGATATCCTCATTCCCCTATGTTGTTGTTGTTTTTTGCTATCGAGTTGGACTCGACTCATAACGACCCCTCCTTGGGTTTCTGAGACAGTATCACTGCGGAAGTAGATTGCCCAACCTTCCTTCTGAGGAGTGGATGATGGCTTTGAACTGCCAGCCTTCTGGTTAGCAGTCAAGTACCTTAGGCACTATGCTATCAGAGCTCCTCATTCCCATATAGAAATTCTCATATTTTCATTTGATGATCTTGAATATATTCAACATGATAGGGTAAGAGAAAAAAAAAAAAAAAAACAAAAGAAAGAGAGAAAAGAAAGGATAATGACCCATAAGTTTTTTACTGGCATAATGGCATGTCTCTATTATTGTCTATGTGAAAAGATGGATCAGTTGACTATCTTTCAAGGTATTTTATGGAATGACATAGTTGTTACTGTGAAAAAATGTACAAACTAAATCACAGAAAAATCATCAAAAGTAATGAATATTCCAATGGTTTGGTACTCATTTTTGTTCACTGTCTTTTACTTCATATTTTACAGCATAGTGCTTGATTCTATTTTTATCATAGAGTAAGAATGATTTAAAAGAAAATAATTTGGTTGCATATGAATGAATGAATTCTGGTCTACAGAATTCATTCCTCTATCTTTTGTTTTTGTGGGGCAGTGAATTACTTAATATGGTGCTTGTAGCCACAGTCTTCCATTTTGTGATATATTGTAAATACTAGCTTCTGTGCTTATGTTTATCTACCCATTTTGGAGTGAGTTATTCATTATGTTAGTGAAGCAGGATTAAGGTGGAATATACCTTGTGTCACTGCCTTAGTCAAGGATGTCACTCAAGTCATCCATTACCCTCAGTTTCCTTGAGGGTATAATTTACATCGAATATGTATGGATGTTCTGTCAACATCCTCTCTCTTGCACTGGATCCTCCATTTGGTTTGTCATCACCTGACCTGCGGTTCTTGAGCCAGTAGACTATCATCTGTCTGATTCACCAACTTCTGGAGCTTGTGAGCTGCAGTCTGTTGCTGACATTCTGATTTGGATTCATCAGTTCTTGCAACCACATGAGTGAGAAGAGTCTTCAGGATTGACACTTAATCCACAGATTTGGGACTCACAAGCCTCCACAAGCACATGAACCATTGCCTTGATGACTCATGAATTCTGTGAGACATTGTAGTGGATTATGGAACCCTAAGATCAGAGAGAAAGGAACTCTGGTGGTTTAGTGGATTAAGCATTTGAAAGTCAGCAGTTCAAATTCACCAGCAGCTCCATGAAAGTACTGAAGGGAGATGGAGTAGTTGATATTAGAGATTATGGAGTAGTACAGCAGTTTGGAAAAGTTAGACATTTGGGACATCTTTAACTTCTCACGCATAGGGATGAGCTTCATGTTTATTCTTTTAAAATAAATTATTCATGTAGTTAGTGTGAGAATGGTGGGGTTTATTGCAATGACCCAGACTCATTGGAATATGCAGTTTTGAAAAAAAAGGATAAGCAGGAGAATGAGAAACCTTTGGTTTCCAAATGGGATGAAAAAAAATCCATGATTGAAGCAACTTTTCTGTTGTAATCAGCTACACAAGGCAAAATCTATTCATGGGAAATAGAAGTGATATATCTAAATCCTGAAGAAATGGCCAGTTGGATGCATATGGAAGTACAGAGTAATAAGTAAAGGTACGATTTCTTGTTTGCTGTTATCAGTATTAGCTGCAATGGCAAGGAAAAAGAAGGTAGGGGCAGACTATAGCACTGAACCAAGCCCAGATCCAGTCTGGTGAGAACTATGATTGCTAGTGTCAGGGCCATTCTAGAAATGAAAAATTATGCTAGAACAGTAGGAAGCATCACAGGAAAAAAAATAAATAAATAAATAAACCAAGAGGTATAGTGTAAAGGAATTGCTTCAATTTGTTAATCAATATCATCACCTTCATGAGGAACCATTACTAAAATGGATTGTAAGAACAATTAATTTAGGGGCAATGTTTTTAGTTCTGAATGCTACAGGATGGAAGAAAATATTTGGGATGATGCAAGATTAATAAGTCACTATGGAACTGTCATAAGTGATGATATAAGATCCAGTTACACAGCAGGTTAACCAAGAGGGCACAGCCATCCTGATGGGCTGGATAAAATTTGTAATGAGATTTATTGACCCTGAGAAGGGAAACCATCCCTCTTTCTCTAAAAATACCCAATGAGACATTCCAGAGGAAACAGCTAATGTGCTGCTTATGCAAGCCATAATGGAATGGGTGAACTCAATGAGTATGCCTCTTACACAGGTCATGGCAGATATGGTAATAAAGGGATCCCCTTGTTGATGTCCCCCCCCATGTAACTTGTTACTGTGAAACAAAGCAACAATCCAAGAAGCCATGTTGGATCTGTTAGCACAGCTTCCTTGCATGGATCTCACAGATGCAAGAAGCATAAGGATGATTCATAGGAGAATGGGAAAAGCCAATGGGGAAAGGACTCAGCCAAGCAGGACAGAGAGTTTTAGATTGCTAGTAAGAAATTGTATGAATATAGTAGATATTGATGAAACTGAGACAAAAGATCTAATGCAGCATTCTAGGAGACTGGGTGGACAAATGGAAACTCCTGCTGGACCCCCAACATTAAAGAGGTTTAAACAAATCCATTTTATTCACTCCAATTGGGAGGGATTTAATGATGGAAAGTTCCATCTGGGACCATTCAAAGCAGAAGTTTAGCTAGTGGATCAATATAGTTATTGATAAAGGGGCCAGGGTCTTCTAGTCCAATCTCCAACAGGGGACCTGAGAATATATCCACATGGGCGGGCAAATTGGCTCTGAGCTGGGTAAGAGACATTTTTGGGGCTCCTGGATACAGAAGCTCAAAGTATTATAATCCCAAAACCTGTCAATACAATCTTGAAAGGCCTATGGTTGGACTGGGGCATGTGGGGATGAAATGGTTGGTGAGTCTAAGATGAAAAGTAGAGTGAGAATTTAAAGATTTAAACAGATCTTGTAAGAAGTGGTTGCATCTCCCTTACCTAAATGTATTATTGATACAGATATTATGTCTGATTGGGGAGCACTCCCTCTACCAGGTATTGTAAAACTGTAGGCATGTAAGTCTGCCCTTAGGCCAGTATTAATTGGACATGCTAAGAGGAAACCATTAGAATTTCCCTAAACCATGCAAATTGTTAATCTGAAACAGTATAGTTTACCTGGTGGACAAAAGGAGATTATTACTTTTATGTAAAATATTCTAAAGCCTAAAGTATTGGTGTCAACAAATTCTGTGTATAACAGCCCTTTATGGCCTGTGCAGAAGGCAGATGGCTCATGGAGGTTTGCCACCTGTGGCTTCAGCTATTGCAGACATGATATCAATGTTGCAAGAAATACAGCAAGCTAAAGAAAACTGATTTTCAGTGATAGATCTTGCAAATGCCTTTTCCTAGATCCCAATTTAGGAAAAGAGCCAGCCACAGTTTGCTTTCATGTGGGAAAGATCTCAGTTCACTTTCAATGTGTTGCCACAAAACCAATAAATGCACAGCCATCAAGGTGATTCTGACTCACAGTGACCCTATAGGACAGAGTAGAATATTCTGAATAGAATGTGAGAGAGTGTTAAGATAACATAAAAAGGCAAGAGTAAACCAAACTCATTGCCATCAAGTCAATTCCTACTGATGTGTTGTTGTTGTTGTGATGTGCCGTCAAGTCAGACTCAACTCATAGTGACCTCTCCTTGGGTATCTGAAGCAGTATCACTATGGAAGTAGATTTCCTGAACTTTCTTCCAAGGAGTGGCTGGTAGGTTTGAACCACCAGCCTTCTGGTTAGCAGTCAAGTGCCTTTAAGCACTATGCTACTAAGATTGAGTAGAACTGTCCCATTGCATTTTCAAGGCTGTAAACCTTTACAGAAACAGACTGCCTCATCTTTCTCCCATGGAATGCCTGGAGAGTATGACCACCCACCTTTTGGTTAGCAGCTGAATGCCTTAACCACTGCACCACCAGAGCTCCTGTGTTGCCAAAGGATTACTTCTTGAATTCACTGGCTTACTGTCATGGTTTGGTTAGAGAGATCTGGACTTGGTGTATATCTCAAGTGTAGTGATGCATTACATTGATGACATTATGTTAATCATTATGTTAATGAAAACAGTGTTAGCCCATATGACCAACAGAGGCTGATTAATAAATCCAGCAAAAATCCAGAACCCTGCCCAAATAGTAAAATTCTTGGGAATAACTTGGGCAGAAGCCACCCATGACAATCTGCAGACAACCAAGAATAGGTTGCTGTCTACCCATAAGACTAAGCAGGAGGACCAACATTTGGCTATTTGGATTTTGGAGAATGCAAATTCTACATCTGGGACTTTGCTGGCTCCCATCCATAAAGCCACTAAAAGAAAACTGTATTTGAATGTGAGTCAAGCAACAGCAGGTTATGTCTGAATTACTGAAAGCAGTCTCACTTCTATTCCTTTAGGCCCTTATGATCTACATTCAGACATGATTTGGGAGGGGTCTGCCACCCGTGCTTATGCAGGTTGGAGCTTATGGCAAAAACTGAGAATGCCAACCTATGGCAACCATTGGGATTCTGGATGAGAAAATTTCCAGATGCTGCAAGGTAATGCATGCCATTTGAAAGGCATATATTACTCACCTGCTATTGGGTGTCTATTGATATTGCCTCAGTGACAAAAGAACATAAAATCATCACGAGACCTAAAAGATCCATAATATCTTAAGTGATACCAGAGAAACACTCTAATAAGAAAAGTAGTGCCCAGAATAGTTACATAATAAAATGGACATGTTTCATATAAGAACAACTACTGGGAGAATACAGGGAGGAACTCCTCAAATCCATGAGCAGGTAACCTCTTTTGCCATAGGTCCTACCTTGGAACCACCAGACCCCATTGGCACATGGACAGTGCCCTATGAACAACTTTCTGTTGACCAGTAGAAGGCTACTTGGTTTATGGATGACAGTCCCAGCGTACATGGACAACATTGTATATGAAAAGCTACTGCATTATACAAGGAGATAGAAAGACTTTGACTGAAGAAAGTAAGAATAGGTCAGCTCAATGGGCTTAATTTCATGCTGTATTCCTTGCCATGATGGAAACATTGGGCCATGGTGAGTCCATGTGTTTGGATTTTTACCAATTCACAGACAGTGGCCAACAGCCTGGCTATATGTCAAGAAAATAGGTGATAGAAAATTGAACTATTAAAGGGAACACCTGTGTGGGACATGGGCCTATGGAAAACACTCTGGGAATTTAGAGGACATATTGATGCTCATCAGAAGAACCCCCTTACTTGATCTGAAGCAGCAGGTGGACGTGTTGGTACCTTCCCTTGAGATGGCCAGTTGGGACCATGAAGCAATGCCAAGAAGGGCTGAATCTAGACATATTCCTCTTGCACCCTCTGAGGCACAAAATGCCAGTAAGGACTGCCTTGTCTGCCAGCAAGAAACACAGAGATTGCAGATGGCTATGGGGCAGATTCCCTGGGGGAGGTCTCTAAACAGCTGGCAATTTGATTATATTGGACCAAAAATACTATTAAGGCATTGGAGCAAAAGATACTGTACCAATTTGGTCCATCAAGTTATATTTACTCAGATCTAGGAACACTCTTCACAGCACACAGGGTGCAGCAACAAGCCAAGAAACATCATATTAAATGGATATAATATGTTGCATACCGCCCTCAGAGTAATGTTCGATGGATAATTGGAATGGGCAATTTACATATTTGTTATCTAAAATGTGTGTGTGGGGGAATAAAAGTATGTAGGGCTGGCTCACATGCCTTAGTGAGTGCATCTTCACACTCAGGGGCAAAAGGAGGTTCACCATGAGACAAATTTCTATGTTTCTCTGGGGGATCTGGGAAAGAGGGCGAGAATACTGGTGCCACTGTATAGTTCTTCTCCACATCATCTGAAATTTCTTTTTTCATGCTGGATATTGCAATACTGGGACAACAATCCAGCTATGGGAGGCAGAAGCAAGTGTTACCCCTGAACAAGATACTAACTATACCCTTAAACCTGTATTCCAGAATTCCCATGAGCCAGATGGGATGGATTGTACCTTCTCCTCATCTGAAAAAATTGGGGTTGACAGAGAATACTGCTGTACTGCCTAGTGATCAAGGTACTCTCCTAGTGTTGTACCTATTTAACCCTACCCAACTTGAAGGGCAATGGACTGAAGGGGAAGCACTTGCTAGATTAGTCTTGCTACCAGTAATCTGAAATGGGTGAAAATAAATAAGAAATGGAAGGAGCCTTAATACTAGCTGAAGAGAAAGGAATGAATAAATGGGTTATGCGTGGGAAAAATCTAAGGTTATACTGATACCTCAAGAGAGACTCAGAGCAAGAGAATAATCTTTTGTCAGTTAAATTTTATCAGAGGCCAGAAAGGGTGAAGATAAAACAAACATTTGGAGAACTGGATCAGATCTGATAGACATCTGTAGTAGACTTGAATGTCTGGTAGTTGACTAACCTCATCCTTAGGACTCTTTCCCTTAGTGAAAGGCTAATTGTTAATGACTGTATAAGACTAATCAAAACATTAAGAGGGGGAAGTAAATCCTTCAAGTATGAAAGGCCTAAAGGCTAGAAGTCAGATAGTGTTCTGTAGTACAGTGAGTTACTTAATATAGCCCTTTTGGCTATGTTGTTGTTGTTGTTATGTGCCTTTGAATCGGACCTGACTCATAGCGACCCCTCCTTGGGTTTCCAAGGCGGTACCACTACAGAATTATATTGCCCAACCTTCCTTCTGAGGAGTGGCTGGTGAGTTTGAACTGCCAGCCTTCTGGTTAGCAGTCAAGTGCCTTAGGCACTATGCTACCAGAGC
>NW_006922507.1:209001-212123 GCF_000298275.1 Orycteropus afer afer | reverse complement strand
TGTTTTTTTTTTCTTTTTAAATTTTAAAGAAAGATAGTACTAAAACCAATAGAAGGTCAATCATTTATGGTTCTCTGAAAAAAGGGTTTGCTTTAATTCTCCATTTTTACTCATTTGAAATCAATGAAATGGGATTAGGAGACTACAGATTCTATCATACTTGTTTGTTTTTCTTCTCTATCTCATATAGTTTCAATGTATTAAAATGTAGAAGCAATAGGAACAAAATAATTTATCAGAGGAGTTTTTAAGTATTGTTCTTATTATCATTCATAAGCCCTGAAAAAAATATAATAGACTACTACCCCTTACAACACTTTCAAAATGAAAACTGATTCCTACCTGACAATCGTTTGTGGTTATTCAGAAATATTCTTCCACAAAAGTTACAAATAGTAACACAGAAGCCCTTCCCATTGCATAGGCAGAAGAAAGAAGTTAGATATGCATTAAAATTTCATGATTATCAAAAGCCCCAGAAAGTCTATCACTGAATGCTGTAAAAAACATTTGGAAAGCATGAACTTAAATGCAAAAAAAGAAATGTCATTTAAGCCACCAGCTCTTCCTATCATGGCAAAATTAATTTGGAAAATGGCAAAAAAAAAAAAAAAAGGCATTCAGTAAAACCTTGCTTTATAACATTGTCTTCTGCATTCAATATATTTTTCTGAATGATAGCATTTCTCTGTCATCCAAATACAAAAAGACTGTGGTAATTATCATCATCTCTGATTCATTATCCATAGTGTTTTCATGTATAGTTTTAATTAAATCTAGAAAGGTTCACTTTCACAGCTGCCAGTGGCTCCTCATTTTCAGGTTGCAATCTTGGTTTCCAGCCTATAATATTATCTCTTGCCGTGTTAAACTGCTATTCAGTATGTATAGTTGTCGGGCTTGACCTTTGCATCCTCAAGTGTTCAGATTAACAGGAAGTAGTGGCTGAGAAGCCTCACTAGTGCCATCTCTGTGCTTGATTCTTAATACAGAATATGGTGGTAATAATAGTTCTTGGCTTAAGCACAATCTGTTTTAAAAGTTTTGTAATTGTTAAATTATAATAAGCATAATCATGTGTGATGACTGCAAGGGAGATCAAGGAAATATAATTTCCTCTTTTTAAAGGATTTTTATTTCATTCAATTCAAAGCATGCTTGCTTCAAGCAATATACAGCTAGTATTTCAATTATACAATTTTTCAGAAGCTATCACTGAAATCATTTACTTGGAAATAATGAAGAACGTCCCACTTCATCACATTTTGCAATATGATAGCGTGTGCACCAATCTTTTGGGTGTACTGGAATCAGTATCAGAATAGTAGAAAGTTCTTTGAAATTGGTTAGGTAATGATTTGAAAATGAGTAGAAAAGTAAGTATTTTTAATTTATCAAAAAAAGATATATATGGATAGTTATGCACATTTAGTAAACTTTATGCTTAAATTGGAATTTATTTCCCCTTGGGCAAAATGACACACTAATGATTTCTTAACATTGAAGAGGTTTCCATGTGGTCTATTTAGTGGATATAGCTTCTAACCCTAGGGCATTTGACTTATTGTTTACTTCACCTACTGTAAACTGAGCTGGACTCTAAGTGTTTCATCCTTTATTTAGCTGTTTTTTTTAGGTGCCGTGAACCTTAGTGACCATTTGTACAACAGAAAGAAACACTGCCTGGTCCTGCACTGTCCTCACAATCATTGCCATGCTTGAGCCCATGTTGCAGCCACTATGTCAATCCATCTTATTCAGGGTCTTCCTCTTTTTCACTGACCCTCTAATTAAGAAAGCATGATGTCCTTCTCTAGGGACTGGTCTCTCTAAATATGATCAAAGTAAGAGAGGCAAAGTCTCACCATCCTCACTTCTAAGGAGCATCATGGCTGTACTTCACCCAACAGTTCTGTTTTTCTGGCAGTCCACAATATATTTAATATTCTTCACCAATATCATAATTCAAATGCATCAATTTTTCTTCTTCTTCAGTCTTCCTTATTCATTGTTCAGCTTTCACATGCATATGAGGCTATTGAAAACACCATGGCTTGGGTTAGGTGCACCTTAGTCTTCAAGGTGACATCTTTGCTCTTTAACACTTTAAAAGGGTCTTTTCCAGCAGATTTGGCCAGTGCAATATGTTGATTTCTTGACTGCTGCTTCCTTGGGTGTTGATTGCGGATTCAAGTAAAATGAAATCCTTGACGATTTCAGTCTTTTCTCCATTTATCATGATGTTGCTTATTGGCCTAATTGTGAGGACTTTTATTTTCTTTATGTTGACGTGTAATCTATAGTGAAAGTTGTAGTCTTTGGTCTTCATCAGTAAGTGCTTCAAGTCATCTTCACTTTCAGTTAAAAAAAATTTTGTCGTCTGCATATCACAGGTTGTTAATGAGTCTTCTTCCAATCCTGATGCCCAGTTCTTCGTAAAGTCCAGCTTCTCAGATTATTTGCTCAGCATATGGATTGAATAAGTATGGTGAAAGGCTACAACACTGACATGCAGTTTTCCTGATTTTAAACCATCCAGTATCCCCTTGTGCTGTTTGAATGACTGCCTCTTGGTCTATGTACAGGTTCCTCATGAGCAAAATGAAGTATACACAATGTTAACATCCTTTATACACCTTGGAAAATATACACAGAGTGTTAAAATTATATGTTTATGTTAAATTATTTTAAAATAATTTAGAAAGCAATATTTAAAATACAGTGTTCAAGAAAATTTTCCAAGTTGTAAGTTTTCCACATTGGAAAATTTTGCATTAGAGATTATTCTAATTCCCACATTTTCTAGATGATTTAATTGAAATTCAGGATTGCTAGAATTAGTAACAACCAAACATCTACATAGTAACAGATCCATGAATGTCACCTGTTCTTCCATTTCCCATATGTTTTTTTCCAGCCAAATAGTCCTAGCTTTAAATTTCATGTTTAACATGGAATGATTTTAGGGCTTTTGAGAATTTACCTAAGCCATGTAGGAGCAAGGTTTTCTTAACTTTAAAGGATGTTGTTGTTGTTGTTAAGTGCCGTCGAGTCGTTTCCGACTCATAGCGACCCCATGCACAGCAGAACGAAACACTGCCCGATCCCGCACCAGCCCCACA